>NW_007577935.1:442067-611095 GCF_000690725.1 Stegastes partitus | reverse complement strand
GGAGAGGAGAGGAGAGGAGAGGAGAGGAGAGGAGGCGGCTGCAGCTGTGGTTTTGGACTCGGTCTCGGCACCCCCTTGCTGCCCCCTCTCCATCTCCTCTCTGGCTCCTCCAGGGACACACGCCTTGGCCAGGCCCCAGGAACCAGGGAGTCAGGACCAGGCTAAGAGGGAGAAAAAGGGGGGAACAACAGAGGGGAAGGAAGGATATCACAAAAGAAAGAGGAAAAACAGAGCTGACCTAATATGCGAGTATTGTCAGGCAGCACCTACACAAACAGGAGAGTGAATGAGATGTTCCTCAAAGGCTTCTCAAAATGGTAAAAAGCGTCAGATTTCCAAAAACACTTGGGCCTGTTAAAGTTCTTTTTTTGTTTTACTATTTGATACTGGTGCTGTCACTGGGTTTTATGTTGCACTGGAATCTAGTTGTAAAAACCTGCATTTACTTAGATATCTTGCTTTTTTTCTTTTTAGGAGATATTTTCACTTAACCAAAGTGTTTTATTTAATGATTTTTAGTCATCTATATGCAGTCAGAGTCTTGTGTCGTACTTTTTATATACAAAACAATGCATAAAACTTTAAATGTTGCATTTAAGACTCATGCCATCTACCTGTTGGTTGCTGATGCTGCTTTTTCTTTTGACTATTCCAAGCTTTTAAAAAAAAAAATCATAAATGTTGCACCACTTTTTCAAACTAACCTCTACTAGATATTAAATATTCAGACATATGAGCCAGAGTGTTAACCATCTGATACATATCTTAAGTGAGTTACTCCACAAGTCATCAACGTACATTAAAATTACATTACAAACCCATTTCTCCTAATGAGAGATACATTCTGATTAGAACTCCCTGAAGGTCCAAGCTGATCAAACCGGCGACTTCAAAATATATTCTGGTAGTAAAAATAGTTTGATTTTATGACACATTCTGTTTAGAAAGTCATGTCCATTGCTGCTTAGTGTTACACAGCACCTTCGTGTTTTGGCAGTATAGCTTCTCTGCTCTTTCGCCAGCGGTCCATTAGAAACTTAAGCCTATATGTTTTTGCCAATGTGTCGTTAATTGCATAAAATTTTAGGAGCGTTTTTTCCCCCTATGAACACACACTGGCACCTGATGACTGCTGCATTTCCTGAATTTAGAATTTTACTGTGAGTAAAGATTCATTTGCATTAAAATGGAAATACTGTTTTTCAGCACCAGACCATGGATCTAAATGTCCACTAGGTCATCTGTAGATGCTGGTTCCTGTCACAAGTGCCTTAAATATAACATGATAATAAGCAGAAAGCTGGCCGAACACCACTTTCAACTCTGTCACCAAGCAAATACATGCTGCCGCTTGCTGCTATGGCAATATCCATCCTCAGAACACTGTAACTGGGGAAGGAAGTGATTTTCTTGGGTGAAAAATAAAAACTTTTTACACACTTTTAACATGCAATTTCGTAAAGACCGGCTCTGGTGACTTTATTCCACCATCCGCCAGTGATGGAAACAGAAACGGCAGAATTTAAATGCAGAGCAGATAAACAAACCTAAGAGAACGGACACTAGACGAGGACTTCTGCTCTCCACTTGGCTGGCTTGTTTCACTTTAGTAACCTTGCCAAAAGCACTTGTAATAAATTCAGGATTAATAAGTGCAGAAGTGGAAAAATTTCAGTGAAGTTGCCTGTGATTTTTCATGGTTAGAGGATGCGTCTACAGAAGGCTCATCCTTTGAATTTGAGATAAGCTGATCAGCTCCAAGCTTTGAGTGTTGTGCACCAACATATGGCGTCGCTGGTAGCCTGACTTGACATTCAGAACGTTTGGGGTCTGCTTGTACACGATTGAACCCAAAGTGTAATCTGCTCACCCCCTCTGCCCTGCAGTCCTGGGTTAGTGTGTATTTGAAGCCTATTCTCTCTCTCTGCTCTCCCCCACTACTCAGTGTTTTATGGGCTGTGTGCTGCGGTGCATTGACCTCCCTCTCACCCCGGTGCCACCCAGCCGGTGCAGGATTCAGGCGCGCACGGCCCCTGCCAAAACCCCATAGCGCCACATCTGCAATCCATAAACGCCAGCCACTCTCGCTCTCCTACTCCCTCGCCCACACCACCTCAGACTCTCACACTCCTCCATTTCACTCTCTCTCTGTCTCTCTCTCTCTCTCTCTCTCTCACTTTCTCACCCACTAACATTTTATTTTAATTTCCAAATTCTATGCATCCCCCCTTTTTTTTTTCTACATTCCTTTAACTGCTTCCTCCCACCACTTCTGGTTTTATTCATGCTGAACATCAACTAACTCTTCCCCTTATCTCTCACTCCCTCGCTGCCCCCTTTTTCTCTCCTTCCGTTTCTTTATCCACATCCAACGGAAAAATCTCTCACCCATTATATCTTCAGTGAGAGCCAACTGAGTGTGGTGGCAGTGAACTGGGAACCACAAGACATTCCTGATCCAAACAGCACTAAGTCACCAGCGTTCACGTCTTCTGACGGCGGCCTGTGCCAAACACACACTTCACTTATGGGCTGGATTCAGTCTTACCACGTCGCAGTTGGTCCCCAAACAGCTAAATGTTTATCTGTTTCAAATTGATAGTGTCAGGGGAAAAAATGTAGTGCGCTCATCTAAATTCAGCTCCATTTTTGTATGTGTTACTGTAAGAGCATTCTCCATCATCGGGGTACTGAGTTCCCCCTCCCCTCACCGTGAACCGCCGGCCAGCAGAGCACACCCCTCCCCTCGGCCTTAACAAGATGTGTTCAACACATCACTGTTGCTGTGCCCTTGCTTTAATACATGTTAAAAAAAAAAATCATAGAAAGTAGGAAATAAATTGAGTGTTACCACAAAACTGTCCAGAGCTCCCAGCTTGCCCCCCATGGGCATTAGAGACATTCGTCTTTCTCGATTGTATTATCTTTTTTTTTTTTTTTTTCCCTTTCAGCTTTTTCCACTGTAATCAAATAAAAATGCACGGAGTGAACTTTCGCTCCCCTTCTTCCCTTGGATCATGTTCTCCTCTCCATCCCAAAGTCTTCACCTTCTGGTTTCCCAGACATATTGGCATGCCTCTGTGGTGCAGTCCCAACAGAGTCCGCGGATGAATCATGTTGCTGCAGGCATGCGAGAGCTCAGTTTTTATGATAAATATTGCAATTCATAAATCAGTGTTTTCCTAAGCAAGAAAGTATGGGGCAGGGAAGGACACAAAACTGTAGAGCGATTCAGCTTTGGTTTCAAAACAACAGATAGGTCATGATCTGAGTCTCTGAGTGTGTGTGTTGACTACAGCTGAAGAGAAGGCAAGAGGTCGGGGCAAGACCACCATGAAGAGAGAAAGAGCAACGCTGGTTGAAGTATTATCAAATACTAATATTTTTAGATCTACATACAATTTTAGGCACTTTTCTGGTAAATGACATCAAGGAAGTTTGTTTGGAGAATAAGTGTTTTGAAGGCTTTTTCACCCTTTAACACTGATGCAATGTTGGCAGCGGCATGTGTTTTCAAATAAATGGATTAAAAAGTCTTGTGTTTTGTGATATTGCTGTCTCATACTGTATTAAACGCATTCCATGACTAGTGATTAATAAGGTCTTTGCAGCCTCTTTTTTTTTTTTTTCCAGTAAAGTCCACTGGAGCATGTTTGTGATAAAAGATAATATAAATAAATAAAGCTGACAGCTGCTATTTGTCCAAATCTTAAAGAGTATTTCATTGAGAGATTACAGACAAGATTTTTTTTTTGGTTAAAAGCACAACTTGGGAGTTCTGTTTCCACGATTAAAGTTCCTCAAACATTATCTATATAATGATTTTGTCCTAGTTCTTCTATTTTAATGTGGCTGCAGGCATTCAGCCACACATGCACGACTTCAAAGAGTCGATACATGACTAATGTTAAAATTATTACAGACCTGCCAGTTGTGGTAACAGCCCTCGGATCTGTTTAATCATAAAGCGCTCGATGCTATTTGTGCGGTGGTAGTCGCTCAAATATTTTTGACCTATTTCAAACGGAGGTGAGAGTTGCTGGAGAAAACAGGGAGGAAAGCTTATTAATGCTTATTCATCAGCGCCATCTAGTGGCTGAAACAAACTCAGCAGCAAGTTAAAGGCTCTGAAGCAAGATGCCCAGTAGATGTTTTGGGTCAAAAATAGTTTTATTTAATACACACTACACTTTTGTTTTTTAAAGTGTCATGTGACCACGGTGATGGTGTTTGTGGTGATACATGTCCTGTGTCCACCTTGCATTGCTACAGCATGCTGTCCTTCCGCTACTCCATGTCCGAGTCATCCATTTCCACACTGTACTCTCTCTTGACCCACGGTAAAGGCAAGGGCACATGGGGGTCGTAGGTCCAGCGAGGATACACTCTCTTGTACAAGTTCATCAGGACAGTGTCTTGAGAGCGCAGCTGGTTATCAAACACACACTTCATGTGACCATGTGTTCCTAGAAAAAAAAAAAAAAGAAGAGAAAAAAAGCATAGCATTCAGAATTCAAGTGAGAAATTATGTGTTGCTTTAAGAATCCTTATTAAGCACATTTACAGGTGTGGGGATTTATTTTTGGGGACATGTTCACTTGTCTTAATGGTGGAAAATATATAGTTTTTTTAAAATTTCTGTACATTCCTGCAGCACTTCTTCTCACCTTCTGTAACGTGTTTTTATTTTTTTTATTTATTTTTTAGCTCCTGTCTCTTTAAAGCCAAAAGAAGTGTTTCAGGGGGGTAAGGAGCTTTTTTTTTTTCTCTGACGTGGACTATGACTTTTGCCAACCTTCTACAAGCAAGAAAAAAATAATCTAAAACACATTTAAGGAAAGGGGGAAAACCCTCGAAACATAATGTAGACTCTCTAAAGAAGCTGCCTAGTTTTGTTCCTCAATTTGCCTTACCTAGAGCCTCCTTGATGTGGCCTCTCCGACCCCATTTCGTTCGCAGCTCCACTGGCTTAAACCACATGATATCATCTGTCGCAGAACGAAAGGAAAGAACATTAAAGTCACACAGAAGGCACGCATTATGTAATGTTCTGAAATCATAGTAGGAAAAGTATGACAGCATCCTCTCACCCCTGTTAAAGAACATGTAACGGACAACCGCAGAGCGCCTGTTAATTTTAAACGGGTGTCCGCTCAGTACGATCCTCTTCAGCACCACGCGCTGAGGGTCGCAGCTGAGCAGGCTGCCAGTAGCCACCAGGTCCTGGATGCCTGGAAACATACGGTACGAAGAACACAAGTAGTTAAAATGCCAAAACAGCACAGAATTAGCTTAAGTAAATAATTAAATAAAGCAATTCAAGCATCAGCAGGGAAGACGGTCAAAAGTTTAACCTTAAGGCATCTAGACAACGAATTAAATCGACTTATGTTTAAGCATGAAAAGGGCTTCTCTTCTCACCATCGTTCCTTTGTTTGAAGAGCAGGACGCCTGCCGGGGAGAAGGTGATGGGAGCGTACACTGACACCACGGTGGGGGCATCTGGCTTGAGGAAGCGCTCCATCTTGTGCTTGTCAGCTGGAAAACAGCACAGTACAACGCTCAGTAATGCATTTACTACTGTACTGTACATGCAGCAGGAAAAAAAAAAAACTGCTCCAGAACTCTCGCTTTTACAGTCATTCTGCTATTAGATTTCTGAATAGAAAGTAAAGCAAATCTCTAATGCTACTGAGAAACAAATAATGCTTCTCTATGACGATGATGTCCCTTAAGCAGAAATTCAAGCAAGAAACTGAATGCACTGCCTTTAAAGTGCCTGTATGATGCTATTGATGAAAGCATCACCTCATCCCGAGTGTATTTGAAGAAGAAAACTTTTTTATGAAGTGATCAGTGAACCAAAATCATGTGGGACAAAAGCACTGTACAAATATATTTTTCCTCTTTCAGCAGATCCAAATATTGCATCAGTTCCATTGAAAATAAAAGGTTTTTGGTACAAAATATAACATTTATGAGTGCTGCTATAAGTGACCCTACAGTGTACAGGACTAATTTTTTACAATCCTCATGTATACGGCATCACTCGTAGCTCTCAGCTCTTCTACTGCATGTATTGAGGTGATTTTATTGCACAATTAAGAGAGTAAGGTTTTATTAGGGGTGTGCTTGGAGGTATGTTTGCTTAATTAACAACTGTTGTACCTGATGTGTGCTGAGAGAAGATGGGAGAGGCTCTGAACCGCCGAAATCCACAGTGGAACACAAGCTCCTCTTTAGATTTGATTGGCTCTGTGTTGGTGGGGTGTCTTCGCACCAAAACATGCATCACTGACATCTGTAAACAGAAGAAAAAAAAACACAGTGAGGCCGGAAAAGGTAAAAACAACGATAGGTGGGTGAGACGTTATAAATCAGACATTTGGATGTTACTACCTTCTGTTCATGGGGCAGAAGAGACACCAAGACCAGAGGTTTGCCTGACTGGACGCTCTCCATCACAGAAAACGGCACATCAATGATGTGCAGTGTCACATACCAGCCGTTCTGAAATAAAAGGTGCAGCAGAGTCAGTGAACATACAAATCTAACACCTCACAAGAGTGCATTCACAAGAGAATCTTTATCTTTTTTTTTTTTTACCAAGGCTCCCTCCTCCTCAGCTGCAGCCTCAGTCAGGATGCGGCGACGAGTGCGTTCAAAGCTCTGAAACTGGAAGATGCGTGAATAGTTGAGAGGCAAGTTCTCCATGGGGTCCCAGGGCGAAGAGCGGAAACTTTTCAGGCCCCTGTAGCGCTGGAACCTGGAAGTAGAGGACAACAACAGAACATCGATCATCAGCAGCAGTAAAACTATGAAAATAAATCGATTAAAATCACTAATCTGTACCCACGTGACCTAATTTCAACATATTTACGATATTTATTTTCTTTTCCTACTTTAAAAAAAAAAACAAAACGCAGTACTGACCTGATTCTAGCAGCGGTGTCGAGGGGTGTGTCCACCTCATCAGGAAACATCTCATTGGATCGAGCCTCTCGGTAGCGTTTCAGGCCTTCTTCCTCTGCAGCTTCATCCATGTGTGCATCGTAGCGCTGGTCTGCTCCAGCTCGCTCAGTGGAGCACACCTCTTCCTGTTCTTCATCTTCTTCATCTTCTTCCTCATCTGAGGCACAGCATGAACCAGCCTCCTGAGCAGAAGGGACGCAACACAAACCTGCTTTAATATGTGATAACACTGTTGACAGATGAACAAAGAATGCAAGCAGCTCTCTGACTGTATCTGGATCATTGTACAGTTTGATGCTTTTAATGAAGAAAATGTAAAGTTGTACCTCCTGCTCTCCTTCTTTGTTTGTGAAAAACAAAACTAAATGGATGGTTACTTTTAACAGCACCCACACATATTCTCTGGCAACCTCTGAAATACTGTAATCTCTGCTTTGATCCAGTCCTACCTGTTTTATAACCACTAATGCAGCTATATAAAGTACATGTATCAGTGTTTCTAATATCATGGAGCAAGGCCACAAGAGGAACAAAGCTGTTCAAATAAAACTCGACTTAGTCCCACAGGTTTTGCTTGAGCTACATTATAAAAACATCAAGCCTTACAGAGAGTTTTGATTTAGTCAGAGCTGCTTTTCAGATATTCCTCGCTGACATTTCAACACAATGGGATTAAGTTGAGTTTAATTTAATGAGCTCTCTGCAATGCCTCCAACTAAGGCCGACAGCTTAGAACTATAGTGTAAAAAAAAAAGAGCTCTGGAAGACTTTGCACCGACGTGTCTGCACCCTCATTATCAAAACATTAAATTATTATCTTTTGGTAGAATGGTGTTCATCCCTTCAGCAGGGTTACAGAAACTTTTACAATCAATGCTAAGGTGCACTGAAGCTGTTCTGGTGACACACGGTGGCCCAACACCTCACCACGTTAGTTTTTCCTTTAATCCGTCACTCGTCTGTAGCCATCACCCCAAAATATGGAAGCATTCAATCCTTTTTGCAAAATTTGCAAGTCCAAACATGCTGAGCTGAACGGGTGTCTCAAGTGGGATTCTCTTGCTGTTGTTGTTGCACTCCACTAATAGAAAGCAAATTTATTTTCTCAATTGCAGCCACAATATTTGACAAACAATGACCAGACACGCATGTTGGGAAAACAAATACAGTCAAAAAGATTCTAAGTATAGAAACTGCAATTGTGTAACAGCCAAACACAACCGAGAGCAGCCCAGCCACAACAAACAAACTGTTTGGGGAAGGCTTGTGCAGCGCAAAACACTATTTGCATGCATTGTGTGTGTGTGTGTGTGTGTGTGTGTGTGTGTGTGATCAGGAATTGCCAGAACTATGGAAGTCCTTGTTAGGCTTACTGCCATTCCAAGTGTGTTAGTAAAGATGGTTTCCAGCACAAGACATCCATTTTTATTGCTAGGAATTCAACTTCCATAGGCAATAGATGTACAGAAGGAAACCAATCATCAAAGAAGACATGCTTCACAGTGGTTCCTTGACTGGCAAATTACAGGAGGAGCCAGACCCATGCGTGGAAAGCCCTCGGCAGGGGTCTGATTCACAACCTTTCCAACATCCTCGCTGCAATAATAATAATCATTAACATTTGAAGTACCCCTTCCCCTATTGTTACCCTCTCCTGAATACGTATCCCTGCGCGCTAACCTCGACATCAAATGCATGCTAATAACAATTACAGATCGTAATGAACCCGTTGCGTAAGGAGAGTTTCCCCGACTTCTTTTCATGCAGAGCTGGAAATAAATAAATGGTCGACCCCTCCCTTCGTCCAGACAGGAACTTCTGTTCACAAGACAGGAAGACAGGAGGCTTCTCCTGGGACTCCTGTTCCAAACACTATTGTTGTGGTGAGCAGCCTGGCACTACAGGTCAGAGACAGACACTGTGAAAACAAACAGTGCCTCTGAGCAGCGAGGTGCACAGACCGCGGGTCACGTATGCACCGGTTCAGCCCCGGAACCGGCATCACTTCACAACTTCTCCGCAGGTTACTGTCCTCATCGTCCCCCCTGTAAGACTACACCGTCTGACCTCGGCTGCGCTGTTGCTATGACAACAAGGCGCAGCTGTAAAAACTAGCCCTAAAGGTGCTTGTGGTGAAACTAGTGAATAACACATCAAATAAAAACTTAATCAGTTAACAACTATTTTAACAACTGAGTGATTATATTAACCGTCTGAACCCCAAAACCCACCAGCAGGTTTGAAAGCATGTTGTCTTTGAATAACTACCAAAATTACACAATTTGTTTATCACCGCTGCAAACAGAGAGAATTCTTGGATTTTCAACTTTCTGACAGTCCTTGAATTAAAAACATCTGTGACATGCCGTTCTGTAGCAAACCATGACAATATCTTAGTTTAAAATAGTGATATTTCATCAGAATCATTTTATTTTTTGTGTCTCGTGTAAAGAAATTGCCAAAACTAAACTATTTGTAAAGATTCTGCATGTTCCTGGGCAATCATGGAGCCATTAGTGACCCAGCTGGGACCAGCGATCACATCATAAAAGTTCTGGGACTTTTTGGTTGACCTGGGTTGAGCTGCGGGCTGGGTTAGCACAGAGCAAATAGGGGGCAAGAATGAAAACAAATTCAAAACATAAATAGTGAAATAGCTACACTATGTAGAGTCACCACCTGTGGACACTTTGATTCCAGGTTTTTCATGTTTTATAAAACAAGTAATTAAAGAAATTCAACCCCATTTTTTTCCCCAATGATTTATGGCATTCTGACTGTGTTAAAGTGCACAAAAGACACTTTTAGTTCTACTTCTAGCCATAGTTGTGCTGTTTCCATAGAGGTGCAGCATTTTATATTACAGTAAAAAATGAGCCGACAGTCACCAAAAATGTGACTGGAGCTTAAAATTTATTTTTTTAAAAACCCTCCACAAACTGCTCAGAGGCTTAACAAATGCAACCATATCATATTACTCTAAGCTACTGCTCTGCTTTGTTTGTTAAAATTGTCTAGAGACAATCAAAAATCTAACTGAAGTTGACATTTGCCCTTATTTTTGTCCTTTTCTTAATTTTTTTGTCTCTCATCTCTCTAATAAAGGCCTACATGCTGAAAGTGCTCTAAATGTGTACCTGAGAGTTAATCTCTTCATCTTCTCCCTCCATGGCTTCATCCATCATGTCGTCATCATCATCGTCGCTGCTTTCCTCATCAAGGTCACCATTCTCCTCCTCATCTTCGTCTTCGTCAACAATCCACGTGGCCTGGTAGTCAGATGTTCCTTTAGGGACCTTCATTACACGTTTGTTCTTCCTGGCCTCTAAACACCAAACAGAAACATCACAGGAAACATTTAGGGTCCTGTGTTTTTGTGACAGGTGAAATTATATATCGCTAATTAATAAAAAAATTTTTTAAAAAAAACTCAATTTCAAATCAAGAAAGGCACTCTAGTCCACTTTTCCAACTAACTAGAAATGACGGATGCTTTTGGGAAGCGTAATCAAGGGAAACGTGGCAAATGTCAACACTTGGCAAACCATCTGTGCAGACTAAGCTCTGCATAAGCTCTGTAATACAACTGTTTCGAGACACTTGAACCCTTGCCAAGCTGATGTGTCACAGTGGTAATTTAGTGTTGATCTCAGTAAAACCAGACTGCTCAGAACAACTGATCCCATTGAATCTGGTGTTACTGCAGAAGCACAATGAAGTTTTCTCATGTAGGTTCCCAGCTATCTTTATTTTCCAACTGGAACATCTACAATTCTACAACTCCACAATTTCATTTAGCAGATGCTTTGATCCAAAGTGATGTACATCTGGGAGCAGACACAACATAAGCAAGTATCTAGTCAGGAGAACACTGGATAAGTGCCATAAAGACAAGCTCAAATTCATCTCAATATGCGGTAATGTATCCGTTCTGTTTCTGCACCTTCAGCTTCCAGCAGCTCTGTTTCTGTCGGCCACGTCTGCTCTCCGTCCATTGGATCCACCTCAGCCTCAGCCTGCAGACTCTCCCTGCAGGTCGGGTCCGCTTTCATGAGCACACGCACTGGAGCTTCATCCTCACCTCCGTCCTGTGGGATACACACAAGACTGAGTAAGAATGAAATGCAAAACCAAAAGAATGTCAAAATTAAAGTTGTCAATTTAAACCTGAGACACCAAATACAAAAAGGCAAAAATGTCCATGTCAAAAACAGCGCAAAAAAATGCTATATATTAATATTTTATTCGACTTTCAATTACTATTTTTATCAGTCCTGATCATAACTACTAAGTATTCATTCATTTTCAAGACTTTAACCCATCGAATGCATGTCTCCGTACATGATAATGTCTATGGGCATTATTTGCTTTTTATGCAGTGTCAGATCGAAAAAAATAAATAAATTATACTGGAGACATTAAAGACAAACATGTCCTTGTTCATATATAAAATATATATATATATTTTCTATCATTTTCTAGGAATTTCAGATAAGGATCTTTCTTTGGCAATTTTTTGTAATCAGTACAAGGACAGCATTGTGTCAAAGTTAACACTGCTGCATGTTAAAACAGTTAAAAGTGCATTTAATTACAAACTGTGTTCTCTAATTATTCTGCAACATCAACAACACTTTGACAAAAATAGAAGCTGACAATATATGCACCGTGATGGATTAATACCAAAACAGGTTTCAAGTCTGTCAAATTAATAATGTGGAAAATCACTGGCTGCCTCCACAGGTGAGAAAAACAAATAAACAACCCCACTGAGTAACACAGTCCAAAATTATGTATTATTATTAAGTATACAGGATTTGTAGCAACCATGCTGGAAACTGCAACATTTTTGGGGAAAAAAACTCCAGAATTTTCCCTATGGGGATCATTAAAGAATTATCTTATCCTAAAAAACATTGGTGTAGTTGCAAACTCCTAAATATCATTTGTGCAGCTCAGTTTTAATGTATGAATTACAACAAACCTCTGCAGAAGCCAACTCACATGAAGAGTTTTTTAACAAACTGCATTCCACTATTTTAGCAACAACACATTTGTCAGCTTACATGACTGAACAAAGACTTTTAAATAAAGATACAAATAATTAACAGAAATAAATGTAAGAAACCATTGTATTTCTAGAAACCAAAAAACACATACCAGCATGTCTACGTCTCCTCCTTTGCCAGGTTTTGCTGCTCTAGCTGTTGTTAAATTGAGGGGAAGAGGGTCTGACGGAGCATCAATCTGACTGAGCTGAAAGTCTCCGTGTCCACTGATGTGCACCAGTCTGTCGACCCGTAGAGGACGACCACGCACGTACCCAGAGACGCAGAGGGTGCCCAGGCCTGTGTTTCCGCCACCTGTCCCCTCGGCAGGCCTGCTGGGTGTGAATGTGACATGCTGAGCTAAAAGGTGGGAGCGTCTGGAGCGGAAACCCAGCTTTCTCTGTCTCTGACTGCCCAGGTGTCTGAGAAGCAGGGTGGCATCTTGTTCCGAGTCCAGAGGGAAAAGACGTGCATCGGGGAAACGGACCTCCGTGATCTTTGACAGAGCTCTTCTGGACTCAACCCTCTTCTTCACGGGAAGATCAGACACACCCTGACACACCAGTGCTGCAGGGGGAGAGTTTAAGGTCTTAAAAACATAGAGAAATCACTCAAATTTGTGACAGTGAAGGGTGCTCATTGTGCTCAGATTTGTGCTCACCATGGCTGGGGAGGCCCTGGGCAAAGAGGCAGGAGAGGCAGTATTCTCCGTAGCTGTCCCAACCTTCAGTAGAGTCCAATACGAATACAAGGCTATCTGCAATCTTCGCCACATCCAGCAGGGAGTGCATGTCAGCTGCACAAAGAAACCATGAGAGAAGCTTCAGAATGGGAGAACAAACTGCTTATTTTAAAGAAAAAGTAGTAAAACAAAGACATAGTACAAAATGTAAATACTAAGGAGATTTTACATTACAATGTAAATACAAATGCAATTTCTAATGGTACTATACCCAGTAAAATAGTGAGACATCATCTATCCATTGTCTCTGAACACTTTATTGTATAGTTTTTGAGTTTAAATATATTCTATGGAATGTCTCAAGTGTTTATGCATGACCAGGACTGCACATTTTCGTTCTGTACAAACTATTAACTTTCTATGTCACACATTTATAAAGACATTTAATAAAAACATCAATAAGATCTGTAACACTATCCAAGCAAAACGTATTAACGCTTGTTCCATAGCTCACAGTGCATACCTGTGCTTTGGTTTAGAAAGGTGAACCTTTGTTTAAAACGTGGCAGAATCAGCCCAAAGCTGTCACTGACACCACTGACGCAGCGCTCTTGATGTACGACGCCCCCAGCGGCTTCTCCACGTAGCAGCTTGGTAATGGCGCCAGCATCGACTCCCGCATGTACAGACACCACAGCAACCAAATGAGGTGGACCGTCCCTGCTGCCAAGTCGTCGCTTTTCTGTCAAGACCTAAAAAGCACGATTTGCACGTTACTTTGCACATAAGTCATCCTTATTGCTCTTAAATGTAACGTGTGAGCTACTGGATACACTGAATTTTCAGAAGGGGCTGAATAAAGGATATACAGTTGAAACCAGAAGTTTACATACACTGTATATAAAGACATTAAACCTTCTTTTATCCTCACTATCTGACATTAAATGAGACTAAACTGTTCCTGTTTTAGGTCAGTTAGGAGTACCAAAATTATTTCTATTTGCTAAATGCCAGAATAACAAGAGAGTTTGGGAAAGCCCAAACAATCATGTCATGGCTTTGGAGGCTATTACCAGGTTAACACCTCAAACACACTGCTTCCTTTTGTAAGAACATGATAAAATCTGAAGTAATCAGCCAAGATATCAGGAAGAGAATTGTGGACCTCCACAAGTTTGGTTCATCCTTGAGTACAATTCCCAGATGCCTGAAGGTTCAATGTTCATCTGTTCAAACAGTTATACACAAGTATTAACATCATGGGAATGTCCAGTCATCATGCTGCTCAGGAGGGGGTGGGTTTTTTTGTCGCGCGGATGGTGTTTTTTTGGTGCGTGTTGTGATCCCCCGAGCACAAGCGCTAGAGCTTTTGTGGATGTTGTTGTGGCTGTTGTCAGAGTGTGTTTTTCTCCAGTGTGACCCGTGTTGTGTCCTGATCTGGTGTGAGGGTCTTCTGAGAGAGAGAGGGGCTCTCTCTCCCAGCGCCATATAAGAGCGCCGTTTTAGTTTTTGTATGTGCACAGGGGGAAAAGAGCGTTTTTTTTTTGAACATGTGTCGTTTTGTGTTGTGACTGTGGTTTTGCTGTTTTTGGCTATTGTGCCTCTTTTTATTTTTGGGGGAAAAGGGGGAGGTTTGTAGGCTTGGGACCTTCTTCCGACTTTTGAGTTCGGGGGTTGGCGGCTTCTTTTTTTTGGGTTTTTTTTTTGGGGGGGGGCTTGTTGCCTTTCCCAAATTAATTGGCTTCTTGGGGAAGGACCTTCTTTTGGAATTTTTGGCTTACCTTTTCAGGCCTTCGGCCGGGAGTTCAAGGTTTGTTCCCAGCCGGTTTTTCCAATTGGCCATTGCCTTGAGGCTTCCCCCCGGTTTGTTTCCAGGTTGGTTTCGGGCCACCAAGTTCATTTTTTTGGGTTGGCCTTCCCAAGGCCTTGTTTTCTTTCTTTTGGCCACCTTTTGGGCGGGGTTGAAAAGGCTGTTGGGGCAGGTTGGCCACCAACCTTGCTTCGTTTCCTTCGGTTTGTTTTGGGGGATTGGGCCAAGTTTCCGTTCACTTTTTTTGGGAGGTTTTTGGAAGGAACCCCAAACGTTTTCCCCCAGTTCTTCCGTTTTAAGGGCATTGTTCCCAATTCTTAGGGAGTTTTTTTTAACCTTTTGCTTTTGAGGAAGTTATTAACCATTTTTTTAAAAAAATATATATCTTTCTCTTATTATTCTGGCATTTATCAAATCAAAATAATTTTGGTAATTCTAATTGACCTAAAACAGGAAAAGTTTCGTCTGATTTAATGTCAGACAGTGAGAAAAAAAAGGTTTTATGTCTTTTTATACTGTGTGTAAACTTCGGGTTTCAATTGTATTTACTAGCAGTAAGTATTGGACCCTCTGCTGCATCAATCAGGAATTCAAGCTAGTCTTCATGTGATTAACAAATATACCATGTCTTTCTTGTTTCTGCGTAGCTGGTTAGCTTTGTGCCTTCTGTCCATCTTCTTTTGCTCCTTCCTCTGTTTTTTGGTAAGGGCCGTCACTGACACTCTCCCTGTGAGACAGCAAAAGGATTCATTACTACAAGATCCCAATAACAATACTACATATATACTGTATGTATATGCATCTAAATACTTAATATATTTAGATGCAGTACTCAAAGTTTGACTTAATGCTTTATTTAGCAAACCCCAAAGCATTGTTACTGCATAAAACACAAACTGCAAAAGAAGTCTTCACATATTTGACGTTGCATCATGCATCACTCTCCAGGTATAACTCAATACTTAAAAAAACTGCTGCTGGGTTGCACCACAACTTTCCAGGAAAATGTACTGTACAAGTCTAAGCTGTCAATAAATCTGCAGCAGACATTTGAACAGTGTTCGAACAACAGCTATTGTAATTGTGATTGATGTCAACAATATTTCTGCTGCTTCGAAACATGTGCTGGGTGGACAAGTCATCAAAAACACCTGGCAGAGCGGTGCAATCCAATACAACTGTTTTCACTTTGTGAAGTTTATGAGGCTCATACTTTTCTTAGATTTGCAGAGAAGTATCGACTTAGTGGTTCATTCTTGAGTCCATACCATATTTTATCATTGCTCTGAAGGATAGGTTTGCAGTGATGCCAAGTAATTCTGCATTAAATTACCTGCACTAATGCCGAATAAAAAAACTGCCAAATAAACTATAAACAACAAACACTAAACAGAAGGGGTATTTCATATTTATTTGATATTAGGACTGCAAATAACAATTATTTCTATTGTTGATTAATCCGTCAATTATTTGCTCGATTCATTGATTAATTGTTTGTTTATAAAATGTCAAAAAATTGTAAAGAATGTTGATCAGTGTAGTCCCCAAATGTCTCATTTTTCCCCACAACCAATATATTTAGGTTACTGTCACAGAAAAGCAAATAAACAATAATATATTCACTTTTAAGAAGTTGGAGTCAGATCATTTAGATTTCTTATTCTTAAACTATTTCTCAACATGAATATCAAAATAGCTGGTGTTTAATCTAATAGTCGACAGCCTCTTAATTATTAAATAATTGTTGCATCTCTAAAATCATATACATAACATGTAGGACATAATTCATACATAATAGCAGTGACCAACTGAAATACAACTGACATTAGATCACAGTCTGTAGATAAAGATATCCCTGCAGACCAAAGTTTTGTCTGACAAATAATTCTCAGTATATAAATCTCAGCACTTCTTTAGTGGATCCTTTAAATGATGAGTACTTTCAGTTAATTTGCTTCATTAGCTGCAGCTCATTACTACCTGAACAACTGTCACTTCACTGCTATCCACAATTACGTCTATGTTTCTACTTTTAATGTGCAAATTTAAGCTATAGGTTAGACATAGCTTTCTCAATAGATGTTGTTTTATAGTTAAGTCAAAGAAGATGAGATGGTAGTATTTATTACACTGCACTGTATGACACTGCATACATAGAGTGAAAATGCAACTTTTATTTATGTTATGGTTTAAAACACGTGGGAAAATCTCAAATTAAGAATTAGAAATCATTAAATTAAGACATTTAACAATGGGATGTTATCTGTCTCAGTTGTAAATACACTAGTAGGAGACTTTGTTCTCTCTTGACATATCTGAGATCTGATTGGTTGTCTTTAGCTTTAAAGGAATATGATGCACACTCCAGCAGTGGAACGCCAAGCCAGAATCGACACACGACCAGACGTTTTTACGAAATATCTAACGTACAAATGCTTTTTCAAAAAAGCAAAAAACACTTGGTTTACACATACCACACTTTCTGATTTCACCCCCAAAGCCCTGACAAGAAATCTCAACACGTGTGTTTGGAGAGGCCAGAGCTGCAGGCTAACAACACAACACATCCAGCGCCAGAAGCGGCACGTCGTAACTAAACGCTTCTTACCTTTGTTTTCTCTTTCAATTTCTCCTTTCGTCCGGTGCTTGCCATGTTTGTGTCCTTTATTTTTCTGTTTATACACGCCGGGTCTGTGGCCCTGCTGTTTCTCCTCATTCGCGGCCATTTTCACCACGTGAGAAAGACAGCAGCTGTTTTACTTCCGCACTCGCACCAACGTCACGACGCGGGGCGTGTCTTCAGGAAGTTTTTTTTAATTTCAAAATAAAAGCCTCAGTTATGATTACGTGAACGTTAGGGAATGCATTTATACAACTGTGTTTACTGCAGATGACTTGTTACGACTTTGACACAATGGGAGCTGGGTTAGCCTCAGTACTTTTTAAATTTTGAAGTTATTTCAGAGTAAACTGAATATAAAATGAGAGACACTGTGCTCCACACATCGTAAGGTCATCCCACTTCCTTTGTGGGACTTTTAATATAAACTCAACCAAATCTAAAAACACATCCAACCTTACTCTCTCAGAATTACCAGTTTTTTTGATGTACAATAACTTCAGAACATTTATTAGGGCGGTGCAAAATGTTACCTTCATACTATCATATTTTTCAAGTCATATGATGTTTTGTAATATATTACTATATTTGAAAAAAATAAAATAAAAATTTATAGAAGGAATCATGACTTTAAGATGAAAATGTAGGTTAATAAAATAGCCCTTTTATGTGTTACAACTCGTTTTGACCAACTACCTACACCAGACAGTAACATGACCCTGAAACTTGAATCCAGAATGCACTTTTTTAAAAGTTTTCTCCAAATAATTATTAAAAAGAAATGAGGTACCAATACTTTTTTATAGTACTCTGTGTTATAGACATTAAACTGTTGCAGTTTTAGTACTGAAACTACAACGTATACTCCATGAAATTGATGCTCGGAGTTGTGTATAGAAAAAAAATTGTTGAAAGACAAGATTTTGGCTTTAGATTGTGACAGCCAATGTGGAAGTAAAATTGACTTGGTTGTAGTTTCTAACAGAGCTTAATGTGTTTTTGCTCAGTTTAGTAACATAAGGTCCCCTGCTGCCTTTAAAAATGTGAGTTATCTGCACTTTCGGTTAATTTACAAAGTCATCTTATGAGATGTCAGTGAAAGAGTTAAATTAACTGAACCCGAGAAAACAAGTTTAATAAACTTGAGATATTTAGTTGAATCAACTAGTAACATAGATGATGGTTAAAAATTAACATTTCAAGATCAAATAATGAGAAATTAGCAAAACTGGTTAAGTAAACTAGAAAAAGATAGGCTGATTTCAGAACCTTTCTGTATAATGCTTTATAGTGTACATCATGCTATTTTTAAGGTCGTTTGCACATCATCAGAATAATAGGTAAACAGATACAGGGTCGTTCTTTAAAATTAGTTATGCACATGTTGAAAACAATCAAACAAACAACCATATCAGATTAGAATGGGGCTTTTCAGAAAACCCTTAAGTCTATAGCTTTGAATGCACAGGCCTCACAACGCCATTAGTTTATAGTATAAAGTTTAAACATCAGCCAAGAAATGTGAGACTCCAAGTTATTCTATATATGAGCCACATTAGATCACTGAGCACAGGCTGCTAACGCTTAAGATAGGTTGTATTAATAGCAAAGATTCTAAATCAACAGGGGGGGAAAAAAACATTCAAGAGTTTTTCTTCTCAGTATCATATCATATTATCTATCTGAATAAACAAAATCCCCAAAAATCTGATATGTGAGCTTTTTACAATCATCCGGACAATGACTCAAATCCACTTCTCAAAAGATTCATTCATATTCTGTTTTATAATTCTATGAGACTGAACTGTCTTTCTCATCAGCCTGTAATGATTCATGCTTCTTGCAATTGTCCACTTCTAATGTATTCACAGGGACAAAAAGTCCCATTTTACACAAGACTCTTCCTCTGTATATTTGGAAGTGGCAGTAAAGATGAAGACAAGCAAGGGATAAAAATTTAGTCAGAGAAATAAAGGCTGATTTGTTCATTTTAAAGTGAGTTTCTGCTCAAATAATACTACCCAGGTTAAAAATAAAAAAAATGTAAGAAGAAGAATTAGGAAATCACACAAGTGGAAAAATACAACAGCAGAGGAAAAACAGGAAGTCTAGTAATGTGTAATTGCTGATACATGATTAGTGTGATATATGAAGCAAGAAATTGCTTACATCTACTTTATTATCAACATCATTATCGTCATTGTTGTTGTTCGGCTGGGTTTAAGCAATAGTTTGGTGATTTACAACTCCACTATTTGAGGTTAAATCCTTATGTAAACACCATTAGGGCACAAAACAGACACATTTGCTACTGTCATCGCTACAGTCTTCAATCTTAAACACACCGTGCAAAACATATACAGCACCAGTCACATGTGGACTCTCTGCAGAAGAAGTATGTCGAAAGTAATACAGCCTCCACAACTCAAGACCAGTTGCCCTCTAGGAGCCAACTTCAGTACAATTTTGCTATTTGTTGACTTTGCCACAGGCAGGCCATTGTACAGGCTGAATTTACCAAGCACACTTCATGGAGGTTTGAATCTGAAAGAGAGGCTACAGGCATTTTAACTGCAACTGTGAATAATGCACAGACTCACCAAATCTTTTGAACTATTATACAGTGACCTGAGGGGAAAGCTCTCACACTCTCAGTGTGTCTATGATATAAGTACCATATTTGCACCCAGTCACTCCTAATAATCCAGTTTTTGAACAAGTCCGTTTTTATCCGGCAGATTATTATAAACTTTTGAGAAATGAAAAATAATTCTGTGTTTGATGTCAACATTTCTCTATCTTTAGGTGTGTTACGATTAGTTCTTTGAGATGCTTCCAGTGTTTCAGGCTGAAATCTTTGGAGATAATACAGTTCAAGGCTCTGAGATAAACTGGCCCCTCAACTACACCCCTGCTGAGGACCCCAAGGGCAAGGCACATAACACTTTGTTCCAGTGGAGCTGCTCAGTAGCCAGTATTAGAATATTTGCATTTAACCCGTTGTAGTACACCATTGAAGTAATCTGTGTGAGTATGCATTTTAAATTGTGTTATGAGCCAAGGCGGGGTAACAGCAAAACACACTTAATGTAAACCAATACTTACTGCAAGTAAATACAGCTGAAACCAGAAGTTTACACACTGTGTAAAAAGACATAAACCTTTTTTTTCTCACTGTCATTGGCACTGACATTAAATCAGACTAAACTTTTCCTGTTTTAGGTCAATTAGGATTACCTAAATTATTTCTATTTGATAAACGCCAGAATAACAAGAGAGAAAAATTTTTATTACTTTCTTCAAAGTCAGAGGTTTACATACACGTCCTTAGTATTTGGTAGCATTGCCTTTAAACTGTATGACTTGGGTCAAACGTTTTGGGTTTCTTTCCACAAGCTTCTCACAATAGTTGACTGGAACTTTGGCCCATTCCTCCAGACAGAGCTGGTGGAACTGAATCAGGTTTGTTGGCCACCTTGCTCCACACACCTTTTCAGCTCTGCCCACAAATTGTCTACAGGATTGAGATCAGGGCTTTGTGATGGCCACACCACAACATTGGCTTTGTTGTCCTTAAGCCACCTTGTAACTTATTTGGCGGCATGCTTCAGGTCATTGTCCGTTTGGAAGACTCATTTGCACCCAAGCTTAACTTCCTGGCTGATGTCTTGAGATGTTGCTTCAATATTTCCACATGATGTTCTTTCCTCATGATGCCATCTATCATGTGAAGTGCACCAGTCCCTCCTGCAGCAAAACACCTCCACAACATGATGCTGCCACCCCCGTACTTCACAGTTGGGATGGTGTTCTCAGGCTTACAAGCTTCCCCTTTTTTCCTCCAAATGTAATGATGGTCATTATGGCCAAACAGTTCAACTTCAGTTTCATCAGACTACGGGACATGTTTCCAAAAATGAAGGTCTTTTTTCCCTGTGTGCATTTACAAACTGTAATCTGGCTTTTTTATGTTGCTTTTGGAGTGATGGTCTCTTTCTGTCTGAGTAGCCTTTTAGCCCATGTCGGTACAGGACTGGTTTCACTGTGGATAATGACACTCTCTTACCAGCTTTAGCAGCATCTTCACAAGGTCTTTTGCTTTTGTTCTGGGGTTCACATTTCACACCAAAACACGTTCTTCTCTGGAACACAGAACCCGTCTCCTTCCTGAGCGGTATGATGACTGGACATTTCCATGGTGTTTATAGTTGCGTAGAACTGTTTGAACAGATGAATGTTGAACCTTCAGGCTTCTGGAAATTGTACCCAAGGATGAACCAGATTTGTGGAGGTCCACAATTCTCTTCCTGATATCTTGGAGGATTTCTTCAGATTTTCTCGTGTTGTCACAAAAGGAAGCAGTGTGTTTGAGGTGTGCCTTAAAATACAGCCACAGGTGTGCCTCCAAGCAACTAAAATGTTGTTAATTAGCCTATCAAAAGCTTTCAGAGCCATGACATCATCGTCTGGGCTTTCCCAAATAGTTTGTAGGCGTAGTAATCTTAGTGTATGTAAACTTCTGACTTTGACTCTCACAAATTCATTCTCTCATCAGGAACAGTTTAGTCTGATTTAATGTCAGAAAGTGAGAAAGAAAAAAGTAATACGTCTTTTACACAGTCAATGTAAACTTCTGGTTTCAACTGGTGATAATTCAACTTACATTAGAATAAATCTAATATTTACTGCTGAAAACTATTGCATCTGGGTCTTTACCTAATTTCATGAATATGAGAGTTATAGTTCTGTAGTTATTGAACCTTTAAAATGATTCCCTAGTTTACTTTAGGGTGAAAATAGAAAAAACAAGTTTGAACACATGAAACTCTCAAAAGTCAGTCAAAAATATGTTGTCAGAAATTAGTTTGTGGTCAAAAATATCAAATAAGCCAAATTTGAACAAGATCTGGGATGATGCAGCGACACATTTCCTGAATTCTGTCTGAACTGACACATAATGATAATAAACATCCATGAGGTATTTTAACTAAACTATCTCCTAAACACTGAGCAAACAATTTTAATGACGCAAATGAAAGTGCTGTTGTGAAATCATCTCATCACCACAGTAGGCGTCTCAACAGAAACAATGTGTGATCACGTAAGAAACGCATTTTTAATTGGAAGTATATTTATTGTGGGATACTCCTTTAATCCAACATGAGGGAAAGCTACACCACAATTGAATGTAAGGTTTTGTAAGAGATGAGTGATTCCTACATATCACCGGTGTGGTGTTTTTATGCTCCAATGTCTCCGCCTCTGGATGTTCTTGGGTCAGAGAGAGTTTACTGCAACTGCAACAGGCAGGGCGGAACTGCTGTTCGCAGTGTGTCGAAGAAACACGGACGCCCAGGCGGAGTTTAGCGACACACACTCAACTAAACAGCTCAACCGTTTAAATGCCAGCGTGCTAGGCCAAATCCCCAGCTTTCACCGACGACGTCTCGGACACCGCCGCGGCTTGTTTTCTTTTGCGGGTGTTTCGGAAGGGTGTTTGAACTTCCCTCACATTTTCCCCCCCAACGTATTTTCACGAAGGGAGGCGGCGGTGGAGCGCTCGGCAGCCATCTTTGGACCTGCCTGGGAGTGGGATCTACTGACTACTCTGGCACCCCAGTTACTTCAAGGGTGGGGATTTTAACCTACAGTTATACACGAATGTGCGCCTTATAATCGACTGACAGCGTGAAAAACCGCAAGAATTCAGCGCACGAAACCGCCTCGCCGGGGATGAGACGGCAGGAACACTTTTATAATCCCAAACTGTTTTGAATTACGCGACATTCTCCACGGCGCTGAAAGCCCTGGCCTGTCAGAAGAGGGTGAGTTTCGGCTAGCTGGCTAAGCTAACTTAGCAAACATCACACAGGTTAGCGTGCTAAGTTAGCATTTTTCTCGAAAATGACTCCTGAATGTCGTTTAATTCCAAGTTGCCTGTGTAGTTGCTCAACCGTTCACGCAGTAAACACGACGTGGGTGTTGCTTGGAGTGTTTCTACATATGACACGTAACTTGGCTAACGTTAAGTTTGGTGTGTAGCTAACATCACAGGCAACGTTGGCTAGTTGGGAGCTCCTGAAACCACTGATTTGTTTGCGCACGCTTGAGAATATTGTGAGATCTCTGCGTTTTAGACTTTGTTAGTTTGGCTCTCTCTTGTGACAACCTGAAACAGCTGTTGGAAAGTGACAGCTTTCCGCAAATCCCACCTCGTACACTTTCTAATTCCACTTGTGTTGCAACTCCAGTGAGGAGTTACCACAGGTAACTTAGGCTGAAACGCAGCAGGTAATACTGTGCTGCTGCTTTACCCTAGAAATGTGATTTTTATTTATTTATTTTTTGGTTTCATGATGGAATAACCATGACTATTTATGTTTTTTCTGAACAGTAGCAGTATTATGTTTACCTTCAGTGTCTACCAATCCTTATATACAAACTAAGGCCCATTTGCCATTAGCTCAGATCAATGTAGTTTAATGCAGGCCTGCACATAAACATACAGTGAGATTTGTTTTTGGTCTTTGACATTGGTGGTGAAGATAAAGGAAAAGGTGGTGGTTGACACAGTGTGATTCAGTGTTTATTGTGCTATGGATTGGAGTGCCCAAAGGAAATGACTTAATTGACCTCTGTCACTGTTTAAAGTTTAAATAGTGCTTTGATTTAAAAAACAAAAAAATGATGGTTGCTGTAATTTGTAAGGACACATTATCAGCATAGTGTGATAGATTTAACAACTTTATTTTTGTTGTCCTCAATTGCAGTCCAGGTATGAAGGCATGCAATTGCTGTTATGTCAAGAAAGACAGATAATCACTGGTCAAAATGCTCACCAGGGCCCATTCCTACCTCCCTATAGCTGTGCGAACAGGAAATGCTGAGAAATGCAGCGCAGTGAGGGCATACATTGGGAATTCCAGCCCTCCAGCTTTGTTGTCCTGTCCTGCTGCATTCTTGTGCGTGTGTGTGTGTGCGTGTTAGCTGGAACGCAAGGGTGTTTTATGAAGGTATCAGTTATCATCACTCACTTTTGTGCTCACGTGTCCACAGTTGAAAATCCTATCATGAGATATGACAACAAAGCTCATTCATGAGCAACAATGTAGTAAAGAACAATGGCAATAAAGAGGCACAGTCCCACATGGTAATGAGGCTTTATTTCAGGGCTGTGGCTGCATCTGTGTAGAATAGTGAGTTGTTCAGTGTTGTTGTGAGACAAAAGATGTCTGCTTGAACTGGGGGCTGTTTCTCCCAGGCTGGGAAAGAAGTCTTGTGACTCTAGCGTCAGCTCTGCATCTGTTTGCAACTGATCATCTGAGCCGCATGGACTCAGTAAACTTTTCTCAGTGATCTCTTACAGTCTTCATTTGTATTACAGCTGTTAAGATATATAAAACTCCTAAATAGTAATACATTTGAACTTGACAGTGGTGTTTTGGACTTAGACTTTGTTCTTTCATCTATGTAATTTTAAAAGGTGAAATTATTTAAGATTTACAAAAAAACAGCAAGTTAGAAAAAACACATTTTGCTTCATATCCCAAGTGATATCTCATCATATAGTTTTGTTTTTGTATGGCAAGTGTTTGTGATGAATTGAATCCACACCACATTACTATGGATATTTTTAGTGTTATTTATTTATTTATTTATTTTTACATTCAGAAAAAAAAACAGATCTCATTGACTGTTTCCAGTAATGTTTACCCAGGATATTACTTTTGGAAAGGCATGCTGCTTTTCATTTGTAATTTTTCCACAACAGATTATTTGTCTACATTGGAATATTGCGGCTGTGGGTAGGGCAAATAATGCCAAAACTATCAGCATGGTTACAAGCTGCCAAGGATAATTGGGAACTTTTTTTTGTGTGTGTGATTTTTATGGACTAACCCTTTAATCACTTGTAGGAAGATTATACAGTATGTACAGTGTTTGGTATGTTTGAGAGTGTGTGTTTACCAAGTACTTACAGGTTTAACAAGTAGTCCTGTCACTGGAATGCTTTGTTTCATTTCATGCTCCATTCACACAGTGAAGGAGCTTGTTGTTACCTCGATGTCTTTGTTCACACTGCAGATTGTCGACTGCAAGACAGTTCTTTGTATCACATCTGTCTGTCTACATACCAGTCACTGAAGGTGTGAGGCAAGGTTGTCAGGACACAGCCCACTGATTTCATTGCTGTAGTTACTATGGAAACAGGAGACTTATCTCTTGCTACCTCAGGATTTCCAACTGGCCATTCTCCACTTTTGCACCTGACATCATGGTCTGGCTCATGTTTTGTGTAGCCTTTTCTCACCCAACGGAGAGCTCTTATGCTAATATAACATGGTTAATATTGTAGCATACCATTACCAATGCAAAGGAACTTATTAGTAAAGTGGAGAATCCCACCCCAAAACATTCAAATTAACTTTGGAGTCCACTCTTGGAGAATATTTTACTTTACCAACATTCATTCATTTATCTTTAAAAGACAAAACAGGCTCTCCAATTTATACATGGGACATATGACTCCATTAAGTTGTGCAGCCCTACTGTTCTGGTATTCCAGTGTACTTATTCTTGGTTTTCTTCTTACTTCCAGCTCTGAACACATATGAAACCACTGTCCTGCAGATGAGCCACCAGTGGGGGCTTTCGCGTCGCTGTCGCAGACCCAGATAGTTCCTGGCGGCAGCGGCATTGCCCCCAACTCCCCATTATGCCCAACAGCAGTCGGGCGGGGAGCCTGAAGGACCCCGAAGTAGCTGAGCTGTTCTTCAAGGAGGACCCAGAAAAGCTCTTCTCGGATCTGCGGGAAATTGGACATGGCAGCTTTGGTGCTGTATATTTTGTGAGTATTTCACAACATAAGCACATGGTCCGAGCCTCAGGCCATGCTCAGTTTGACATCAGACTTGCTTCTGAGGAGGCTGCTGAGAAAATACAGCCTCCGTTTTTCATTTTAGTGAGACCACTGTGTTGGCACATAAGGGTCCTCTGAAGAACTAAGCAGTCGTTTGGATAGAGAAGTTAAATAGAAAGAATCCTGTGTCATAGAAAGGCATGGTAAATCAAAGCCAGTTTAGTTTTAAGTCACCTTTTAACCACAAAGGAGATCTTAGAGAAACACAAGGCAATATAAAAAGACAATATAAACTACAAATATAGGAACATAAATCGCTAACTAAAAGTGCAGTATAAACGTGTTTTAAACTGTCAGATTTACAATGTGAAGATATAAATATGCCAAAAGATTTCAGCTTTGTAGCCTTAAAGGTCATTTGAATACTACAGATCAATATTCAGATTTGTTTCAGAGAGAGCATTGTTATATAAACCACAAATCATTATAGGTTCTTTAAAACATTTTGGAATAATACAGAACTATTCTTAAAATGCAGCATTGTTTTAGCTGCACTGTATTCGCACGACAGCCTAAGACTTTGACGTCCAGTAAACTACAAATTCTACAGCGAAAAAAAACCAACTTGATATTTGTTGATATAGTTCTGATGGTGAGATCTGATATAAAGTCTTTGAGTATATGATAATTTGGGTGGGACCTCATGCTTTCATTCATTGCAGTAGATAAAATGGTTTATATAACATCTATAATGTGGATGTTATGTCTAAGCAGTTAGGAACATATCTTGTCAGTCAGATCACACAGAATTGTATTCATTAATGTTATACAATGCCATGTTGGTTCAACACAAAGTCACAGAGTCTACATTGTCTGAATACTAATGTGGAACATGTGGTTGAGTCTCTAATGCCGATTATGTTGTCATGTTGATTGAGTCAATAAGGTTTTGATGTTTATTTATTACTACACAAAGACACAATTTATCTTTACATGCATGTCATAAAAATACAATGGGAATCTCAAAATATTTGAATGTGGTACTTTTACGGTTGTCCATGTAGCCCGAGTCAATAAACTAAATTGTTTATCGCTATTAAAATTGTAGCGTGAAGATGACAATTACCACTGTGTAATGTGCTTATCACTCAGGCACGGGATGTGCGGACAAATGAGGTGGTGGCCATCAAGAAGATGTCCTACAGTGGGAAGCAGTCCACTGAGGTATGAAAGCATTCCCCAACCTGTCTTATGTAACTGACTTTTTAACTCATGAATGTTGTTTGTCTTGTTGTCGTGGTTCTATGAATTTTACTGTTTTCCCAGAAATGGCAAGACATAATCAAGGAGGTGAAATTCCTGCAGAGAATACAACATCCAAACAGCATAGAGTACAAAGGATGTTACCTGCGAGAGCACACTGCTTGGGTAAGATTCTGTGTTTTGAGTGTCAGTGGTGATAATATATGACTAAACTGCTTTATCCAGTGATTGATTAAGAGGGACAGAAACAAATTCACACAAAATGCTCTTTATTCCATTGCAGCTGGTAATGGAGTATTGTCTAGGCTCTGCTTCAGATTTGCTAGAAGGTGAGTTGAAATCCTTGAAGTCATGATCATTGTGCGAGGCTGCATGACTAATAGGAAGAGACGGTATTCTCTTTGCAATTGTCGATTTACATCACTGGTGATGCATTCTTTCCAGTTCACAAGAAACCTCTGCAAGAAGTTGAAATAGCTGCAATTACCCATGGTGCTCTTCAAGGGCTGGCTTATCTTCACTCCCACAACATGATTCACCGGTGAGCGTTTCAAGTGTTTAGGAGCATGCTGTGCACCAAGTGCTTATGCCCTGAGGCTTTCTGTCTTCTATGTGGCTCTGCAATCATTTCCGCTTATGTGTTCGACAGAGATATCAAGGCAGGAAACATCTTGCTGACAGAGCCAGGGCAGGTAAAACTAGCAGATTTTGGATCGGCCTCCATTGCCTGTCCTGCAAACTCCTTTGTTGGGACTCCATATTGGTATGTTACAAAATATTCATAATGAAGTTTGTTTTGGAGGACCTCTGTAGTTTTTAATTCATTTATTATTTACATATTTGCATTGTGCTGTTTGTGTTTGTTTTCTCAGGATGGCCCCAGAAGTAATTTTAGCTATGGATGAGGGTCAGTATGATGGAAAGGTGGACATTTGGTCTTTGGGAATAACCTGCATTGAATTAGGTACGTCACTATTATATATGGCCTGGTACGCATTGTACACTTGGACGTCATTTGCTTTTACATTGAATACATCCACACATTTCTTTTTATACATTTATAAACCTCCAGCCGGCATTAGGTTAGCTCTGAGTCATTCAATAATTAAATAACCTTGCTCTTTCTTCCTCTTCATATTTCTTCACATCATATGTCCTTAATGTCTCCTTAATGTAACCTGCTTCTTTGTTCGTAGCTGAGAGGAAGCCTCCACTGTTCAACATGAATGCAATGAGTGCCTTATACCATATAGCACAGAATGAGAGCCCTGCACTGCAGCCCAGCGAATGGTGAGTTCAGAATTCAATTTCTTAGTTTTAAACAAACTGACTCAATAAAAAATAACATTCTAAACTTTCCTTTTTTTCACATTTCATTTCTCAACCATAGGACGGATTATTTCCGAAACTTTGTAGATTCTTGCCTTCAGAAATTTCCCCAGGATAGGCCGAACTCTGAGGAGCTCTTAAAGGTAAAAATCACAAGAGGCTGTGACAGATTTCTGTTTTCATGGTTATTCCTTCTAACCACATTAGAATGAAGGATTTCAATACAACACGACCTTTTATGTTTGTTGTTTGTTTGTTTTTTTCAGCACGCATTTGTCCAGCGTGAGAGACCAGAATCAGTTCTAATAGATCTGATAAATCGAACTAAAGATGCCGTGCGGGAGCTAGACAATCTGCAGTATCGTAAAATGAAGAAGATCTTGTTTCAGGAAGCCCACAATGGCCCTACAACTGAGGCGCAAGATGAGGAAGAGGTCTGTCACGTGACTTTCAACCATTCCTAGCTTGCCTCTGTGTTTTTCATTTTATACTGTTGCGTCATCCTATGTTATAAAAGGACATTGTTGTAACTTGTTGCTCTCTGCTGTGTGTTATTTTTAGGAGCCAGAACACAGTGTGGGTAGGACGGGTACAGTGAACAGTGTAGGGAGCAACCAATCCATCCCCAGTATGTCAATCAGTGCCAGTTCCCAGAGCAGCTCCGTCAATAGCCTAACAGACGCAGGCGATGACAAGAGTGAGGTGGACATGGAGGGAGACCACACAGTGATGTCCAACAGCTCTGTCATACATCTGAAACCTGTAAGACTCCGCAATGAAGCCTTGTCCTAATTATGTGCTTTTTACAGTTTATAATTGAGTCATAGAATTGTAATCAAAGTTTCCTGTTGATTTCTTTCAAATCTATTCAGAGATATTATGTGGATCTCCTCTGTTTGCCATGAAATTTGTTGTTCTGTTAACATGTTCCTTTGTGCATTTTTGCGTACTGTTTAGGAGGAAGAGACGCGTAATGAAGAGTCAGAGCCTCACAACCGGCCAACTGAGCCACAGTCCCCTCCTGCACACACTCCACGGCCAAAACGAAACCGCGAACACTTTGCTACTATACGCACAGCTTCAGTGGTAACAACACAGTTTTTATACTTGGAAATCTAATATTACAATGACGAGAATAACTGCTTGTTAATTCAGCTAGCTGCTCATATTCCTGCTTGGCATTTTCCACATCCATGAGTTGACAAAAAGCAAGTCTTCTCAGATATTGTCCTTGTGATCACAGAATGCTTTTAAGGCTAAAAGTAATTTGCATTATGTAAGCAAAAGCAGGGTCATGAATTGGCTCAAAACATTTATGCATGGGCGCGTTTACATGGTACTCTTGCATACTGTATATATTGTTCTCTCAAACTCTTGTTCTTTCCACCTAACATCACGAAAATCTGTGTCTTGTGTTTGCCAGCTCACTCGCCAGATTAAGGAGCATGAGCAGGATTCTGAATTAAGGGAACAGATATTGGGCTACAAGCGCATGAGGCGGCAGCATCAGAAACAGCTGATGGCTCTGGAAAACAAGCTGAAGGCTGAAATGGATGAGCACAGACTCCGTCTGGACAAGGAGCTGGAGAATCAGAGGAATAGTTTTGCCCAGGAGATGGAGAAATTGGTCAAGAAACACCAGGGGTCCATGGAGAAAGATGTATGCTTTCAACTTATACATGTAGTCACTCAGTGTTTCTGTTTACACTGGCCATTGTTTTTCATAGATCAAACTGATTTTATTACATGTCTTTTTCAATCAGGCTAAAACCTTTAGTAATGATGAAAAGAAGTTCCAACAGCATATCCAGAGTCAGCAGAAGAAAGAGCTGAACAGCTTCCTAGAATCCCAGAAACGGGAATACAAACTTCGCAAGGAGCAACTGAAAGAGGTAAAGACTTTGACGCTCTCCTCCCATACACTGTTCCCCAATTGTGCCTTTCAGTTTACCTGCAGCTTCAAATAGGCATCAATTAGTCGTAGGAAATCAGTTCTACTAGTGACCTGTAATCCTTCTTCCCTTTAGGAATTGAATGAAAACCAGTCGACACCCAAGAAAGAGAAGCAGGAGTGGTTGTCCAAGCAGAAGGAGAACTTCCAGCACTTCCAAGCAGAGGAAGAGGCCAATTTACAGCGCAGACAGAGGCAGTACCTGGAGCTGGAGTGCCGCAGATTCAAACGGAGGATCTTGATTGCTCGTCACAACATTGAACAGGACCTAGTGCGAGAGGTCAGTACTGTCTCCTGCTTTGTATCCTTAATGTTACAAATTTTAAATAATTGCCTATTAAAATAAAATTTCTCCCTTAATTTGTCTTTGATAAGTGACTTTCTGTTCTCTTTGTTTGTCTCTCCATGTGCATGTAATTAGGAGCTAAATAAGCGTCAGACCCAGAAGGATTTGGAACACGCCATGCTTCTCCGGCACCATGAGTCCATGCAAGAGCTGGAGTTCCGCCAGCTCAACACCATCCAAAAAACAAGGGCTGAGCTGATCCGCCTGCAGCACCAGACGGAGCTCACCAATCAGCAGGAGTACAACAAGAGGAGGGAGCGAGAACTTAGGCGCAAGCATGTCATGGAGGTCCGCCAGCAACCCAAGAGCCTCAAGGTTAGAATAAACCTACAAGCATGCCTTTACATTAAATATAAAATAAAATGCTCTTGCAGGATCTGTCTATTGTGCAACTCACTATTTGTCAGAAAGGTCCAGTGGGCGAAAACACAGATCTATACATTTTGCATCAGAGTTAGGAATGTGCAGTTTTTACCTCTCTGCTGGCTAGGCAGATAGTTTTGAAAAATCAAGAATTTAGCCTGAACTATTTTTCCTATTTATGTAAAGCCTGATTTTCAGATTCTGCTTGCTCAGTCTGAGCCCCAAAAATGTGACAGACGTAATACGGATAATAAAGTTCTGTTTCCGTGTGATTTTCATTCAAAAATAGATAATACATTTAATCACTTTTCTCCACAACATAGTCCAAAGAGCTACAGATCAAGAAGCAGTTCCAGGACACATGTAAGATCCAGACCAGACAGTATAAAGCACTGAGGAACCATCTGCTGGAGACTACACCAAAGTCAGAGCACAAAGCTGTCCTTAAACGCCTGAAGCAGGAGCAACACCGCAAACTTGCCATCTTGGCAGAGCAGTATGACCACTCCATCAATGAAATGCTTTCTACTCAGGCGGTAAGGAATTTAGAATCCTCAAGTTGCAAAATAGGACTATTTAAATGCCGCCCAGTATTACATTTTGCCACCTCTATTGAATGTTTTCAAATCAGTAATAGCTGTGTATGTGTTTTACTCCTTGGATGCTCATTGTGATTGTCTCTCTGGACTTAGCTACGTCTGGATGAGACTCAGGAGGCTCAGTGCCAAGGCCTACGAATGCAGCTACAGCAGGAGCTGGAGCTTCTCAATGCCTACCAGAGCAAGATCAAGATGCAGACGGATGCCCAGCATGACCGTGAGAGGAAGGATCTGGAGCAAAGAGTGTCACTCCGAAGGGCCCTGCTGGAACAAAAGGTTCTTCTCTATAAATGATTCTGCTGATGAGATTTACATTGGTTGAATGTTGCAAGGTTTGAGTTTAGAGGCAGTTTGCATATAAAACCTCACACTTCTTTGAATTATTCTTGTGTATTAGACATGCTCCAAGCGAAGTTGGGCGAGGTTGTGTTGGGATTTACACAAGCTTAGTGAACTCCATGTGTTATTGGTGAAAAATGTGTAATGTCTCCATCCATAACAGATACATCAAAATTAACAGGAAAGAAGTGGACATTAATCAAGCTTAGTTTGTACATGTCTACTATATGCATTTAATTAGGTAAAACAGGTGAAAACTATTGTCAGTGTGTTCCATGTGCTGGAATTTCACTTTTAGAAAAGATATTTTGGCTTGTAGGAAAGGTGCAGTTGCTCTATTTTTTTTTAATATACTCAAGTGTCCCAGAAAGTCATATATTTGTGACCAGCTGATACAAAAGGAACAGTGGCCTGACATAAGGATGTGTCCACAGGAGGAGGAAGGAGAGCAAGACACTAATCTAAAAATGCATTTTCATATCAAGAGAAACTTTTCTTGTTTTCTAAAACCCATTTTCTACCTTTTCATTATGGTTTCCTACTCTGTGTCTGCCAGATTTGCACTTGTAGTGTTTGAGGTTTTTTTTTTTAAACTCTGTCTCATTCTGCCCTTCTTTCTATAGATTGAGGAAGAGATGCTGTCCTTGCAGAATGAACGCTCGGAGCGAATTCGGAGCCTGCTGGAACGCCAAGCCAGAGAAGTTGAGGCTTTTGACTCAGAGAGTATGCGCCTAGGCTTCAGCAACATGGTGCTATCAAACATCTCCCCAGAAGCCCTTAGCAATAGCTTTCCCGGTGCTCCAGGAAGTTGGAGTCACCATCAGCCGCAGCACCCATCTGGGAGCTCTCATGGGCCACACTGGGGCAGCGGCAGTTTGGGTGCAGGGTCAAGCCACCAAGGCAGCCATCACCACTATCACTCCAGTCCGGGAGGGGCACCTATGCAGCAAGGCTGGGGGCAGGGCATGCAGGGAGGAGGGGGTCCACGGCCGTGGGGCCACCCGTCATCTGGATCCCTGGTCTCTCGCAATAGTGGAGGTATCCAGAACAGCCCCCAAGCAATGGGGAGGACATCCTCAGGAGGGGCAAGGGGCGAGCAGGGCATGAGCAGGAGCACCAGTGTCACCTCTCAGATATCTAACGGGTCACACCTCTCCTACACATAGATCCTCCATCGACCCTGGAGTTAAGAGTTTGAGCGTGGAGATGTAGAATCCAACAAACACAGCAGGACAGAGTATTGGCTGAGCTCTGCTGCTCTGTCTCTCTGTCTCTCTCTGTGACACTTACCCTACCATTTCTCCCATGTACAGATGTGGATGTGTGATGAAATAAATGTTGCTCAGGTCAAAAGGGCTGGAAAAGGCACAGCCTGTCCTCACGGCAGTTTATCGGCACACATACAAATCCTTAAATTTATGTTACATAAGCAACTTGAGTGTCAACATGTTACTCCCATTTGTTTTTATTTACAGTTCTCTCCTACGGAGGATTTTTTTTAAAACATACGTTTGTGCTATTCACAGCCATTGCTCTCATTTTGCACATGAAGCACTGTTAAAATGCCTTTGACACGTGTTAACTATGTCCTTAGAAATGTGGTATCAATCACAGTAAACTGAGTTACTTCAGGATCCTTCCCCTCCTCCAATATCCCCATTCATACACAGTAATACACTGGCCAATCCTCTGACGGTGGTTAAAATCGCAGCAGCCCTAACTGAAGATGCTTTGCTGATGTGATACCAGCCTGCTGTAATGGTCATTGGGATAAATTAGATGCCTCCTTTTATTCAGTAGTTGTTGTTTTTTTTTCATGTATGATTTAATGGTCATCAACCAAAATGACACTTTACAAATTCAGAGCCAAATAAACTAATCTTAGCTATTTCAGGCATATGCTACAACACTACTACAGTGCCTTTTAATACTTTGACAATTGAAATCAGTCCTGGATGTTTATAGTTGAACATTTTTAATTTTAGCATTTTCTAATCAGTGCTAGTGTATGTTTAGTTTAGCCTGTTTTACCACGTGATTTTAGTTCCAGACTTCCCTTTTTTTTTTTTTTTGCAGATTATTATATTTACAGTGTATGCAGTAAATATGTTTTAGGTCTTATAAATACTGAGGAATAGAACATTACTTGTGCATATCAGTAACTCTATTTTTATGTCTTTGGGTGGTACTCAAGGGGTACAATGGGAAACCCCTGCTTTACAGAGAATGTCACTGTACTTGTTCACAGGGGGAATTGTGAGACAACAGGAGAGTCATTGGCCTTCAGAAACAATCCTAGTATCGATCTGTTTTATTTTTATTAGTGCCTTTTAAAACTGCTGCCTTTTTCAAAGCACTTTATACAGCTAAATGTGTGTAAAATTTATATTTGACTTCTTTTCGCGAAGCACCTGGTGGATGAATGTTTCATCGGTACGTATGTAGTTAAGTTGAGGAGTCAAACTTACTTGTGCTGTGATATTTTTTTTTTTTTTTTTTTTTTCATCGGTACGTATGTAGTTAAGTTGAGGAGTCAAACTTACTTGTGCTGTGATATTTTTTTTTTCTTTTTTTAGGAGCAATTTCCCAAGTTACAGACATGGCCTAGGGTAAGGCAGCCTCCTATATGTGAGTGAAAGCATTATCCCCTGTTTTGCAGCTGTTACCGCGTTTTGAAATTGTTGCTGTTGGTTATCTCCTGGGTGTGTTATGCTGAATTTTGATTGAATAGCGTATGTGAGGATGCTGCAGGCTTTTTAGAAATGTTTTGGCCGTGTTTTTTTTTATTATTACAAACTAAACTGAGTAAACTGAAGAGAGTCTATTACGTGCAGGCAGGTAGCTTAAGGTACTTGTCATGACCATGACAGCAGGCTTGGCGCTACTAAACAAAAAAAACACTGTTGAACCATGTCGGGACCCAAATTAGCACCATTTAAAAATCTAAAAGGTGCTAAGGTATAAATGTTACAGCATCTCATTAGAACCTAAAAACAAGGGTGACAGAATCAAGATGACATTGTTGCATTGAAATGTAAAACTGATTCAACCCACACGCTTAAAAAAAACAGCCAAATGGAGAATAAATGTGGCAAGAAGCACTTAGGTATTCCTTTGACAGCTCGAGCAGTTTCTCTCTGAATCGTATCTGTTTCTGCTTTCTCCCTGTCTCTCTGGTTTGAGGTTGATAATATGTCCCTGGAGAAGTACGTGCCCTTTTAACCTTTTAACAGCATCTCCGTTCAAGCGAGACTTGTCATCTCCATACAGAGAAAATGAAACACTTCACTTACAAAAGGCCTTTCAGAATAACTCTCCAGAGATTTAAAATATGCTCCCCTGAATCACAAAGCTGGAGTTAAACATTCATATGTGTGTTTTTTTTGTTTGTTTGTTTTTTTAAAGAAAAAAATGTAAAAACTAAACTTGCATTTTAAGAAAATAATTTCTAAAATTAACTTTATTTAACTGACAGACCACACTGACAGGAGCAAACCTTTCACTCTCAAAGTTAAGGTGGTGATGAGTTTTGTGGACATTCCAAGACAGTCTTGGTTTTGTGTACACAGACAGAATGCCTCATATTCACACATTTACTGTCATCTCCTTTAAATGCCACGTATGTAGTCGACCGGCCATCTCTGAGCATTACCACTGCACATATTTTTCCCCCCATTCCACTCTGATTCAGAGCCTCTTTTTCAGATGCTGGCTCTCTCTGAATGTTGTTCTTTGATATATTCCTATCACGTTTGAGGACACAAAAATGCTGGGATCTTTTTTTTTTTTTTCTTTCTAGGTTGGATTTTAATTTTCCGTATGTGTATATCCTACCTGGAAAGTCATGCATTATATCAAGTTACATATGGTTTGGTCCCAAAACTTGTGTTGTTGTGTTTTTTAATGCCAACTGATTAGTTCCAGCTACTGTAACACAGCAGGTTATATTCATCATTTCTTTTCTGATTTATTCATATTTGGTGAAGAAAATGAGAATGTATTTATCATTATTGGATTCTTACCATAAGTCAAAGGCCAAGGCCGAGAGTTTGAATGTCAGGCCAATCAAACCTCACATACATGCCAACTTCAACTTTATACGAACACATTTTGTTCACTTTTATGTCATGGGTTGTGTGTGTGAGGGAATCCGGATATTGTCGTCAGTCGTAAGACCTCTCCACCAGCCTGGATTTTTTTTTTTTTTTTTTTTTTTTTTTTATTATTTTACTTTTAACTTTGATGTCAGATTTTGTCCTACTGACTGAAAGCATGTGGGATACTGAACGAGAATCGGCAACAGAAAATAGCGATCCTTTCTATGGTCAAACACTGTGCCATACCTGAGTTGCCAAGCCCAGATACCACTGCATTTGTTTCATCTCCATGGTTTTACCTATCATCGGGCTGACGACATGAAATGTATGAAACATTAAAACAAGTTGGTTCTGGTCTCGTGGCCAAAGTAAAAAAAAAAAAAAAAAGGCTTGAAAAGATGATGGGGTGACAGGCAAATTATGAAAAGATATTGCATTTCTTTGAAGATGTCAGTATTCTTTGGCACATTACCACTACAACTCATAAACCTGTATTAAAATGTATAGATGGTGGAACTTGTTATTGAATGTCTGAGAGATTATGAAGATACTACATAAGAGATGGTAAAGTACTAAAAGTGGATTTAAATTGTGTAAAAAGATTGATAAAACAAAATAAAAATAGGATCAAATTTACTATATTGTTTGTATTGTATTTACCATTGTGTTGGCAGAGGGATATTGAACAGAAATCAGCTGTAATAAAGTAATTTTAGTATAATTCTCCTTGTGTATTTTTTTTTTGTTTATGCTGTCCTGAATACATAAAGTGTGCAGCTTTAATTTGCTAATACTGATCCAGCAGGAGACTGCAAGGTGGAGCAGTTGGTAGCACTGTTGGTGGGGGCATCGGGATCTTTCTGCGTGGAGTTTGCATGTTCTCCTTGTGCAGCGTGGGTTCTCTCTGGGTTCTCCGGCTTCCTCCCACAAGGTCCAAAAACATGTTGAGGTTAATTGGTCATTCTAAATTGTCCGTAGGTGTGAATGTGAGTGTGCTTGGTTGTCTGTGCAGCCCTGTGATAGACTGGTGACCTGTCCAGGGTGTCCCTTGCCTTCGCCCTAAGTCAGCTGGGATAGACTCCAGCCCCCCGCGACCCTGGTGAGGATTAAGCGGTGTATATATAATGGATGGATGGATGATCCAGCAGGCCACTCCTGTTGCCACCCCAGCTCTGATATGTTTATTCACCACAACTCTGATTTCCACGTTTGAGTGAATGCAGCTATGGCCTCTAAGCACATGTAAAAGTCAATATTTGATTAGTTATCGTTAGTCTGGGACCTGACCGTAAACATCACAGAGTGCAAAACACAGTTTGTCTGCCTTTAGATGACCTACAAAGATCTCACAGAGAACCTTTGCAAAGTGAAGGTAATGTGAGTGAGCTTCACCTTGCTTTCTTTTCAATTTCACACCAATACAAACTTAAATGAAATATAACTTTAGTGCATTTAAATCTCTATTAATGACGCTAATATATCGATTCTGGTTTTGGCAAAACATTAACAGGAACTGTTGTTTGTTGAGTTCCACCAAAGCTGGATATCGTTTTACTGTAAAAGTTGGATCCATTCACTCAAGTCAAAATATTTTTCTGTCATATCAAATTATTACTATTGTTTCTTTTAGGGAGACTTTTCCATTTCACAGCAAAATATTTCATATTGATGTGTGTATAGATGCATTATCGAATGTGATCTCTCTAATTAATATATGACCAAAATGTGGCAACAGATGGCAAAGTCATCATAATTAGATAAATCATCATCATGCATGAGCAGAATTTTGATCCACTCCCCTCAAATGGAAGATTTCCTTTCATGGGCTGTTTTTAAATGTGGCCTCCCTGATCAAATGTCAAACATGCCTGTACTGGTCGGCACATAATTAGATCATTAGTCACATTTACTGTAAAATAGGGACGCAGAAAATGTCTTAACTCTTATATTGATCTAGCTTCTTTTTTTTTCTTGTAATACTGTACATTATACAGTTCCTGAAACTCACATGGCATTTTCAGTGGCTCCATCTTCGGAGGCGCCACTCGGCCGCAGAAAAGGCCTTGACCGGCCCTCTGAGGATCCGCGGACCGCAGCTTGGGACCACCTCCATAACTGGTTCCAGAAGCGGAAATGCATGCAACGTGATATGTGACGAGCATTGTAAACAAAAGTGAATGTTTAGCTCGCCTGGGAATGGAATGCCGTCTCAAGAGTCATTATTGATTTGAGTGAGTAAACAGGACTTTAACACCATTAAACCTGCACAGCTAACTCTGTGTTCGCCCCGTAAACAATGTGGGAATATGTGATAAATGTAACGGACGCTGTGAAATTATGGGTCTTCAGTTTGCTCTTCTCGTGTGGCTAAGCTAACTTCAACCGACGTTTCACTTGCGGAATATTTGCACTGGTAATTCATTAATCATTTTAAATGTAATTATTTCTGTTAAAGTCCGAACGTGGTGGTTAGCTTTAGTAGCAACACAGTATAGCTAGCTGGCTAATGTAGCTCGACTTTAGCTAGCAAGCTAGCAAGCTTATTTATATTTCGGTGACGCCAAATAATTAGTCTCTGCATCGTGGACATCGAAAAGGTTGTAACGATAGTGCAAGGTTGGTTGATGTTAGGTCACATAATTATGTATCCTGGACTGAATATCTGTCGATACTGAACGTTAACAGACATTTTTGGATGTGCTAACTTTACTGCAAACAGCACAAGGTGTGAGGTTAGCTGCTGTATATGCACAAACTTTTATAAGTGGGATTTTTCATCAGTTTTACCATTTCTAAGCTAGTTAACCTGGTCCATATCTGTTGTAAATATTTCTGTCATATATCTGCTACAAACATGCAATACCTACTTATTTAGGCTTAGCAATATTATAATGCTGAATTCCGTATTGCTGTAAACATTGAACAAAAGATGAGGGCAGCATGCAAAATGATTTGTTTTTTCAGACTGACAGAAAAAGTTAAACGTCTGAGTTCTGTTGTTCTTATATTTAGCCAGTCATGCACAAAGTGTTTTTTTTTCACTGTAGCTGACAAATTCTCAACCACTGAGTTTATCCAAGCTCTAGTAGCTCTAGTCAGGTGTGGCTTAAAAGGACAGTGATCAGACAGTGTGACCAGTACACAGACCCTCCTCTATCCAGTATCTGTAAAAGGTCACCTTAAAATGCAGCTTTTTTTTTAAATGATAGGATGCCCCAGCTGATAAGAGAAAGGATGAGAACAGAGCTGTTGGCATGCTGGATGCTGGTGTGTCAGTTAGGGCTGTAGCCAGACAGCATGGTGTGGCTATCAGTCTGCTGTATGATGCTCTGGAAGGATGTGTCCGATCAACCAACCATTCACCGAGCTTTCCACCCGTTTCTGCAGCGGTCCTTTACCATCTTCTAATACTTGGCCCTCCTCCTCTCTTATACTTTCTCCAACTTCATCTCCCAGGGCGTAGTTAGCTCCAGTAAGATGAGCTGTTTTGTGGTCTCAGATACTAAGATGATGTTTGGCCTCAACGAGATCTGAATATGTGATGGTATTTTTTATCAGCCCATCCAGGACAACTGTCCAAAAAAAACAACAAGAAAAAACAGAAATCAAAGCGCATGTGTGTAAATCATGATTCCATAAGGTGCCACTTATTTCTGCTGCATGTCTGTTGTCCTTACAGAGCTCCAGGATGTTGTGTGAAGTCCTGCTGTCGTCGCTATGGTTCCTGTTTGTTATCTTCTGGGTCGAGACAATAAGTGTGTGGCTGTTTCTGTCAATGTTTTACCAGGACCGGGCCTTTTACCACTGGGGAGATGGGTAAGAGATGGCGTTTCTGTTGTTCTGTCATCACACATTTATAATAGTTTGTTAATCAGACAAAAAAGAAGAAAAAAAATACTGCTGCTATATATGTTCCTAGTAATTCTCATATTCCTTTCAACATTCTGAAGATATTTCTAGTGTTTCTAAAGCTTCCTTTTTTGTTCTCGTCAAGTGATTCTGATTGTTTCTTCTCATTTGTATCGCTTTTCTCACTCACTTTAATCTATGTTTGTCTTATTTAACAGAAAGTGTCTCATTTATTGTCCTGCTAACAACTAATTTGGAAATCGATGCCGAGAACAAAAAGTAGAATAGTATTGATTTGAACGCTAAAGGGCAAAATGTATTAAATAAAATTAAAACGTAGATGTTATGAGTCCTCAAGTCCTGTCCTGAATCAATGGAAACCACTTAAAACCTAATTGACAGTAACCATTATGGATTAAATGCTGTCAATCATCGGTTAGTCAGGATTTTAAAAAAAAAATTTTTAATGGAAGCGTTTGTTTGGTGTTACAGGGTATTTGCAGATGATCCTGGACAGATGATCTACATGTTGAGCAGGTATATGAACTCTATCTTGACTCTAGTAACTGGGTTTTTAACACTTTGTTTTAAGGTATGAACTGTGTGTAGCTGTTTGTCTAATCTGTCGCCTCTTTCCACAGAGTTGATAACCGCATGGAGACAGAGATGCAGACCTGAGATGAAAAAAAAAGATCAAGAAGTCCACTGAAAGGACTCTACATAGAAGACTGCTGCAGTTATGTGACTAAAGAACATACGATGAAAGGCAGTAGCCGTTTTTCCTTTGCACTGACTGCCTCGCATGCTGTTCACAGTCCACCATTAATAATAGGTGGTGGAGTGGTGCAGCATGAGTGAGGGCGCAAATAAGATGTCGATGAGGTCCCCAAACATGTGTGCATCACACCTACAGCTGCAGCATTTATATTTTCACTTTCTGATTTTGGGGAAGCAAAAAAATCTTGGTTGACAAAAGATGAGTTCAGGGCATCTTTCTTTTGTTTCTTTACTTCGTACTAAAGTTCATCTTGATACTTGCAGTAAGATGGTGTTCTGATCATACTGTCATCACAGTTATATTTGTGTTTTCAAATATCTGATTGCAGTCAGTCTGTTACCCGTTAGGAATATGAATGTTACTAACAATTATCAGATGTTTGGTGTATTTTTGATGCTACAACCTTTAACGATGAGCTATTTTTTCATATCGGATGCGGTGGAGCAATGCACTACAGTTTAGAATAGATGCTCAAAAATACATTACTTGTTTGAGGATTTTAAAAAATATATTTTTCTCACTAATAATCCTCACCTACAGTAGATAAAGTGGAAACACTATTTGAAGGACTCAAAGGTTCATATCATCCTTGGAAATACTCCTGCTTCTAATTTTTGAGAACTTTTTTTTCCATATCCTTTATCTGCAGCTGGATTTTGCTCAGTTGTCTCCCTCTAATGAAACATATTTCATGCAGAAGTCACGTCATAGCAACTAAAACATCTCTATCTGCTTATGAACAGATAGACATGAAAACCCTGGCAGTGTATGAGGGATGGAAAATGAATTTGCATGCAAGTCGAAACATTTCCCAGTACAGATGGATGTGAAATGAAACATGGAGTGACTTGATTCATTTAAAGCTTATCCTGTCTTACATGTATCATTCACAACACAAAATAAATATTTATTATTTGAGGAAAGTGGCCTCAAGTGTGGGAGTAACAACAAAAAATAAAAATGGAAGTCATTAAATGTATGTCAATTGAAATATTGACACTTGATTGAAATTTTATTTTAAACCTTGTTGCTCTAATAATTCACTGAGTTGTGTTAGATTGTACTGTCTGCCATTCACAATACCTAACCTGACATTTATAGTTTACAGCGTTGGTAAAAATCTGATTTAAATTAATTAATTCGCTCCATTTATCAATTCACATACATATTTTTTTTAACTGACGTGTATTTTTATTTTTTATTTTTTTGCTTGTACTCTTCACAGCAGTGGTTTTTGCTTTTTTTTTTTTAGAGAGACGTGCAACAAAGATGGCATGTGTATGTATGTGTGACAGGAAGAGAACAGTGTGGAGAATGTAAGACATGATATTTCCAATGGGAAAAAAAAGGCAAAGTATACTTATATATTGCTCCTTGCAAGCCTGTGAGATTATTGGTCTGCCAGACTTTTTTTTTTTGTTCCCTTTAGATATCTTACAAATAAAGGGTTTGCTGTTGAACAAAACCAGTACAGTTGGGTCTCTTTCTGTAGCTGAAATGAAACACACTTTAAATTCATATGCTAAAGTTTTTACAGATTAAGCTTCACCCCTTCCATGCCTGGACAGCAGGGGTCGCTCGACATTAAAGCAGCGCCTCCACAGACCTGAAGGTTTCAATCCACTTCCGGGTTGTCATCCCGTCCTGCCGTGAGAAGATGCATTATGAACGGAGATAGATCTATTAGTTGTGTGTAGTCTAAAACCGATAGTAGATGTTATAATTTGGCGCGATTGTGTTGGTTAGTTGTTCAGACAAACAGCCTTTCTTTTAGCTGTTAGCAGTGTTTCGTAAACATGGCGCCAACCATCCAGACACAATCTCAGCGAGAAGACGGCCACAGGTACGTTCACAGCAGCCTGTACGAGTTGGTAAATACAACTGCTGGTCTGTACGAGGGAATTTATAATGATGTTGTGGAGTTAATGTTAAAGCAGCTACGAGTTAATGAAGCTGCTTGTATTTCTGTTGGGGATAACATTAGCCAACAATACCATTTAGCCAACTAGCTAAAACAAACAAAAAAAAGCTTGACTTGTGCTAGCATGCTTGCTAATGTGATTTAGCGTGCTCCAGTTAATTGTTTAGCGTTAATTAACCAGTTTGTTTTTAAAACTTTCCTTTAAGTGGTAGTAACGTGAAAATATAGGAAATTAAACAGATAACTATGTGTCAGTGGTAGGGTAAATCATTATCATAATCATTAAGCAACCAAACACCACAAACGCCACCATCAGTGAGTGTCTCAGTCATTATAATGGTAGCTAACACTGGCATAGCAACATGTGTTTGACAAACCTCTGAACTTCAAGCAGGTTTGTAGGCATCTTTTTTTTTCTCCTTTTTAAAAAATATTTTTACTCATTTTGGGCTCATTTTTCCACTGCAACGTAAAGTCCTGCACCTGTGTGGAAACAGCACAGCCATGGCTACACGTAGAGAGAACTAACGTCTACGCATGTGCAGGATAGAGCTCATAATGCCATGAATCATAATTAAATACATTTTAAAAATCCAAGTAAATTTTTTGTGATCTTACAAAAATAGAAAAAAGCCTGTAAATGGTTATTTTTGGTAAATTTCTGAATGAGACATGTAGAATAATGTGATTTTAAAGAAATACCACGATGTTAGGCTTAGATTTGGTTAATTTTAACACAAAATATGACTTTGTTTGGCTTTTACAGTTCATGGGTCTGATAAATTTCTATTTCTCTCTTTTTTTTTTTCTTTTTTTTTTTTAAAACAATCCTTTTGTACTGGGTTTTGGAGTTAAGGGTGTTAACCTACCTGGCAAACACCTCTTTTTGATCTCATTAGTGACAATGTGCTACCACCTTTACAGTACATTGTGGAATATGCATTAGGCCATAATGAGAGCTATTTAGAGACTTGATCATTTTTCTTCCTTTTGTTATGGTTTGGTTGAAATTATTTGCATAAAGGGAATAAACACAAAGGTGTGGTTCTTTAGTGTCCTGCACACAGTGGAACACAGATTATCAGTATGATCAGATTTAAACTATAAAAGATGATAACACATTTGACAAATGACTGTTTTCTTTTCCAGTCGGCCGTCCTCTCACAGAACTGTTCCAGAGAGGTGAGTCGATTTCACACACTTTTGTATTTGTTGTCGTGCAGTATTTCAAGTGTGCCTAAGGTATGTGTATATTGCTGGATGACTGCAATTGCATTTTTTCCCTCTACTCTTATGCCTATCACAGGTCAGGAGTTGTCTGTCGAGTAAAGTACTGCAACAGCTTGCCTGACATCCCGTTTGATCCCAAATTCATCACATATCCATTTGATCAGCACAGGTAATTATACTCACCCAGTTGTCTCTGTATTCTCTGTCCATAAATAAACACAGACACAAAACATTTATCTTTCTGTTGTGGGCAGGTTTGTACAGTACAAAGCCACATCTCTAGAGAAACAGCACAAGCATGAGCTCCTGACTGAGCCTGACCTCGGAGTCACCATTGATCTCATCAACCCTGACACCTACCGCATTGACCCCAACAGTAAGTCTCTAGTCGTTGTCTCAAGCCACGTGCTATTCTTTATTAAGACTTTAATGCTTTGTCAAATGACTACGTAGACTGATACAGTCTTTCACATTTTCAGTTCTGTTGGACCCCGCCGATGAAAAACTGTTGGAAGAAGACATCCAGGCTCCATCCAGCTCAAAGAGGTAAGGCTACAAAATACGCAGCTTCACCTGTCTGATTCCTCTGGACTTTTTCTAAGAGACATGTTCACTTCCTCCCTATAAGGTCACAGCAGCACGCCAAAGTGGTCCCGTGGATGAGAAAAACAGAATACATTTCCACAGAGTTTAACAGATACGGCGTCTCTAATGAGAAAGTGGAAGTCAAGTAAGTTGGATAAATGGACTCACCTTGATATTTCCTTATAGTGGAACGATATAAGAACACTATGCATATGTTTTTGTGTGTGAGGATTTACGTCAACATGTTATGTGTTTAGAATTGGAGTATCTGTCAAGCAGCAGTTCACAGAAGAAGAGATCTACAAGGACAGAGACAGTCAGATTTCTGCTATTGAAAAGACATTTGAAGATGCGCAGAAATCGGTAAGTGAACATATTATAAATGGCCCAAAGCTTTGCTGTTAAAAATCCTGTATTAGACCTGTTGTTAGAGTTTTTCTGTGTTGTGTAATACAGTTTGTGATGTTGGAAATCAGCGTATTAAAAGTATTCACAGTCAATGTTGCATGACTCGTAAAGGTGAAATTGTTGTTTTTTAAATCTCCAGATCGCGCAGCACTACAGTAAACCCAGAGTTACTCCTGTGGAGATACTACCTGTGTTCCCCGACTTTAAGGTGAGCTAAGTACCTAACAGAAATTATTTTACTCAATTTTATAGACTTTTGGAGTCCGTATGAATGATTTCAAATTATAGACCACAATCACTGTAGTCTCAGAAAGGTTAAAAGAACAGCTAAGCAAACACTTAACAAAAAAATCTAGAAAATGTACATACAGCAGTAAAGAACGCAGTCAGTCATTTCTCTCGTTTTGTTTGACAAAATGGCACTTTACCGATTTAGATAATAATGCTTTGTCCAATGTCTCTTTCCCCAGATGTGGATCAACCCATGTGCTCAAGTCATCTTTGACTCTGATCCTGCACCTAAAGACATATCAGGGCCCGCAGGAGTGGAAATGATGTCTCAGGCCATGATCAGGTATTTATAACAGATCTGTTTTCTGTGTGTTTTTTTTTTTTCTTGCAGAAGTAATCTTTTTGCATTAACTACACTTCATTTTGTGTAATACAGAGGTATGATGGATGAGGAAGGAAACCAGTTTGTGGCCTACTTCCTGCCCAATGAGGACACACTTCGCAAGCGCAAGAGAGACTGTGATGAGGGAATGGATTATATGCCAGAAGATCTGTAAGTGAAAATCTGGGATTGTTGAACATGTTGCACAGAATGAACCACTAATTGTTCCATTTTTTGATTTTTTTTTTCAGCTTAGCAGCAGAAACAGTGCTTGTGTTTGTATTATGTAAGTACTAATGTGTTTTATTCTTTATGTTTCAGGTACGATTACAAGATTGCTAGGGAGTACAACTGGAACGTCAAGAACAAAGCCAGCAAGGGTTATGAAGAGAACTACTTCTTTATCTTCAGAGATGGAGATGGTGTTTACTACAATGAGTTGGAGACACGGTACGTACTCATCAGAGAAACTATTTCCTTTTCGTGCAGCTTGATATGATGGGAGGATGTTCTACTGTTATGGGAACATTTGTTGCTCGTAAGTCTTTTTTTTATGGGGGTTTAGAAAGTTTAATAGCATTGGTGGGGATCATGTACAAAACAAGCACGATAATCAGTACAAAATAATAAGTGGGGCTTCATGGGAAACTGTTTGGCCAGGTCCTCTGACACCTTTTGTTCTGACTTGTAGAGTGCGTTTGAGCAAGAGACGAGCCAAGGCTGGAGCACAATCCACCACAAATGCTGTGCTGGTGTGCAAGCACAGAGAGATGAATGAGAAGGAGCTGGAAGCCCAGGTGAGTTCACTTCTTTGTTTTTCATGTTCAGGAACATGCAGTGATGCATACGAACTTGAGTTTTGTACCACTTTCTGGACAGTAGTTTGTTACTGTGACTATATCCTAGAGTTGTGATAACTGAATAAAAACAATTATAGTTTTTATAGAACTAAAGGTATTGATGACAAGATATTAAGTTTAAAAAAAGTACATGAACCCATGCAGTATTTATAATATATTACATTTGTAATGTTGGTCTAATACAAGTGGTTCTTTTGCCACACATTGTAGTTACTGAACAAAGTAGATGCAACACAACAAAAGCACCTGTATGGGACGTGACTTGTGAATATCAATGTTTTAAAAACTGGCATGAGGCCAGTGTTTAATGTGTGAACAAGAAGGTGTTTCATACATGTTATATACAGATTTATTAATGCCTTCCAACGTGACAACAAAATAAAGATGAGTAGAAGTATATGTTGTATAGTACCAGCTGGATGGCTTTTTCCCATCTGTATTAGTGTATTGATAACTGATGATTCCTTTTATTCTGATTCTCAGGAGGCACGTAAAGCTCAGCTGGAGAACCATGAGCCAGAAGACGAGGAGGAAGATATGGATCTGGACAAAGACTTGCAGGATTCTGGTTAGTTTTCTTTTACCTGCTACTGGGTTTTACCAAATTTTCCACCTGTTACACTTAAGTAATGCTAAGTTATTCAACATCTGCTTTAAGTGATGCCTAAATTGTTTTTTCCAGGTGATGAGAAGGAGAAGGGCAGCGGGAGTGAGGCAGAGAACTCTGGTAGCGAATCCGACAGGGAAGATGAGGACCGCGAACAGAGGGGAGAAGATGACGAGGAGGAAGAGGACAGAGGGAAGAGGAGGAGGAAGGCGAGTGGCAGCGGCAGTGAGAGCGGCGAGGAGAGGACCAGAGAAATGCGAGATGAGGAAGAGATCTTCGGCAGCGACGACGACAGCGACGACAACGAGCCCAAGAACTCAGCCAGGAGCAGCGGGGAGGAGGGCAGCGATAGCGACGACGACGGGGGCAACAGAAGAGGCAGCAGGAGCCGCAGTGCATCTCCAGCACGCAGCGACCGCAGCAGCGACCATTCAGAGACTCGAGCTCAGAGTGGAAGTGGAAGCGAGAGAGGCTCCGACTCCAGCGATGCCAGTGACAGTGAATGAGATCCGTGGCCTGGACAGCAGGGTGACTGCCACCTGTCTTATCTGTATGTTCAGCTCCAAACGTGGCACCGTTGCCCTGCCAGTGAGCCTGATATTAGCTTAGTCCAGGGCTCTTGTTTGCCCATGATTACAAATGTCAAATTTGTGTGCAGGATACTCTTTGTATTTGGATGGGAGACATCTCTATTCAGTCCAGTTTTTATTTGTAGATTTAACTCCAACACCAGTAGCTGTTTGTACACCATTTCCCTGTTTTATTTGTCAGAAAGTCAGTACAGGATCATGTAAAAATTATAACTGAAACTGAAAATAAACTGCAGCTGACGTTTTGTAATAAACTTGGTGGTCAGAGGTTGTTCTTTTTTTCTCTCTCTCAGATTTTGGGACCTTCTAATTAGTCCTATTAGGCGTCACAGCCTGTTATAATCAGTTTAAAAAGTACAAATAATTAGAAAATATTCGGTTGGTCGATGCTAAGTTTAGACTTTTTCGGGAAAAATAATAGAATGATGCATAAAACAACTGATTTCAATGCAGAGCTGATTTGTGATACACTAATCATTTATTAACAATAACACACAATAACTGGAAATTAAATTGACAGTCATGTTTCACAAATTACTGTACATTATAGTACTGGAGATATAGACGATGCATATTCAGCGAAAAAATGCCAGCTGGTTCTTCAGCCATTCTTCTGTCAAATCATCAGCGTTTCTTGTCTCAAAGACCTCAGAATGAAGCAGAAAGTGTGACATTCAAAATCTAATTAACAGAACATCTTACACATTGGAAAAGATATGAACTCATCAATACTCAAGCTAGTTATTACAAGGGTGGAAGAATCAAAAACAAATTGCACATCTAAAGATATGCATAATCTTCTAACGGAGCAGCCAATAAACTTTGGTAAATAAATTAGGTTATGCTGCAGATTCAATAACTCGCGTTTTACTCTAATGACTGTGAGATACAAGTTTGAAAAACTGCCTGAGAGACCAAATGTAAGAGTGAGGAATCCACATCTGTGTGTTTTTGACAGATTTTCTGTTAAAGACACGTCTAAGCAAAAAATACACAGTGTATAAATATTAAAAATATGCTTTTTTATGACCTTACATATTTTAGATCTTCACTAATGTAGCACTATATGATAAACTGTGGGTCATAATTTTGTGATAATTACCTTTGTGAGCTCTGCAGCTTGGACCAGTCGATTCTTGCTGCCCGCATACATCATCTGCTGCTCTGGCTTGCACCCTATTAAAAGGAAATTGTCCAATAAATAAATGAAAAAAAAAAATCCAATGAATGCCACCTCAATAAATTTTAAGAAGTGGATTTTAGACTAGGAGGTATCTACTTCTTCAACAGTTATTCTACTAAGCAGTACAATGGTTTAATCAAAGCAGAAAATTTACTGTCCATTTAAAGCGCCATAACTGCTCACCCATCGGACTGGAGAATATGAAGCACAGAGGGTAAGACACCCTCCCATCAGCATGGACGTATTTGTAGCTGTAGACAATGAATGTACACGACTGTCAAGGAACTCCAGCTTATTGTTTCAGAGGTAAATTATTGCATGCTTGTTATCACATCAGTAGATTTTTTGTTGTTTTTTTTCAATTGAGGATTTTGCTAATCATAAGAAATTCAGTTAGGATATCTGGGTTGCCGCTCTGGAAGTTCTTCTCTCAACGCATCGAGTGAGATGTCCTAGAAGACAAAGTTGATTGTAAGTGACCTTTAAAGCAGAATTAGACAAAAAAATAAAAGATCAAGTGACCACGTCTGACTTGCCTCATACTCCTCCTCAAGGATAACAAGCTGCTTCTCCATGTCTATTTTCACTAAAAATGAAAAGTGAGTATTTAGGCTGTTAGTTATGTACTGGTATTTACATGCAATTTTAAAATGTTATGATCAAGTTACAAATGTGTTAAAAAGTGTAATATAGAAGTAACTATACATGCAGGATTACTATGTGACACTTACTTAGAATGGCAGCATTGTTGGTCTCTTTTCGAAATCTAAACTTTTTCAGTTTCTCTTTCAGGCTTTCATCCACTTCACACACAACCAGGGAGCTTGACTGCACAAATATGACATAAAAATATGAGTAAAGCTGTGTCAATCTAAGAAATTTTCAAATATCTTTACATGCTCTTGTGCTTCCAAAAACTTAAGTAGATTGGTCGACAGAATAGAAATAGAAAGAGAGAACTGTGGTTAAAGACATCTGCTCTGTTCAGATGTAGAGGTCTCTATCTACCTTGTTGGATGTATTAAACATTCATAGCTCTACTCTGACATATTGAGGGCAGGAAATGTTTTGCAGCGATATGCAAGAATGTAGTTTCCTGTGTAAAAGAGCAAGGGGGATGGTCGACTTGTGTCGCAATGGTTAAGGAATAATATATATATATAGATACACAAATACATGTATGTGACAGTCCATCAGATTCAGTAAATTTCAACAGAAAAGCGAAATCTTTCAAGCAATTGCATCAGTTTCACCTACCATTCTCAAAGGATCCTTCGCTGCCTCTGTGTCTTCAGGGTGACACCGTCTTCCTGAAACAGTTTGCGACAAACTGACAGCTACTCTCAGACTGTCAAGAGATCTCTTTTAGATGGCAAGGAGAGGGCAGACACACTGCAAGTGCATGCATCAGTGCTGCTTCCTCTTTTCACCGACACAAGATGACACCAGTGTGCGAGCTCTGCTGTGGGCTGTATGGAGCAGTCTGACAGACTTTCAATGCCTATAGAATGCATTAAAGTGAAAACACACATAGCAAACCAATACACTTTAGTTTGGTGGAGGAGATTGGAGTACTAAACTTAATATAAATCCATACTTTCTGAAGTTAAAGATGGTCATTTTCACCATATGCTATCGACACCAGTAACTTTCACTTCCCATTACTGCATGGGTGTAGACATCAAGCTTGCAGATTTATAAAAGAAATATCGACATAAGCACAATAACGAATGTGCAATTCAAAGTGTTGCATTCATATTCTTATTAATTTGAGTCAAAGTTTAGAAACACAAGCAGCGAAATATACCTATGCATCCAAATAAAAAAGTTTATGTTAATCACATGGAGTCACGGTGCATGCTATTATTAGAATGGCTTTGATTCGTTTTTTATTTTTATTTTTTTTGTAATTGTTTGATCACTGAAGGTGTAGATCAGTAACTGAACAGAAGATATGTTCAGTTAAAGCAAGAGGGGGAAGTGGCCCAACACAGAAAGCAACACAGACCACACAGCTCCACACTACATAACTGTCATATGCACAGAAAAATCTGCAGCTGGACAGAGACAGATTTCTTTTTGTGATTCATATATTAGAGTAGATTAAATGAGCAACTAAAGAATTTTACAGTGGAAACTAATTTTGCATCTCAAGTGGGGAAAAAAAAAATGCTACCATACTTTTTAATAGTGGAAATGTTAGGCATGTTGCAGCTCTAGTCACACGCCAGTCAGTGATTACAAAGCATCTCCTTTGCAATTTACCTGTGTGCTTATAAAAAGGAGCTCTACCTGCTTTATATCAGTATTACTATTGATATATAGGTCGATGGCTAATGGACAAACAAGCAGCATGGATGACATTTTGGGCTTTTGGAAACATGCATTTTTGTTAATTCATGTTTCGTATTTATAGACCAATAGGAAAAATTAAAAATATAATAAGCACATTATAATGCAAGAAATTAATAGGAACAGCACTGCTTTAGTAACAATAAGCAATGTTCCTCATTGCTGAAAACCAGATATTTCAGACAAAAAAATCGACAACATATATATGAATATATGATGCATACTTTCTTCTTGTTGTGTTTTATTATTTTCCATGTGGTCAAGGCCCATCGTCCCGACAGTTACTACAAGACAGTCCATGTCACGGAGGCAGCCTTTTTTATTTATGAGACTGTGGGCGGAACAAAACATTACGTACGTGTCGACGTATGACGTTGTGCCCACGTCTTACGTCAACTCAAAATCGAAGTACATTTCTCCAGGCGTACACTCCTTATTTTCTGTATTGCAATTAACATTTTTGTACATAAATTCTTTAACATGGTATGCTTGAAACCACAAAGGCTTGCCGCTGTAACGGAATATCCTTAAGGAATACAACGTATGGGATCGAAATCTACGCTTCTTTCAGCTAAGCTAGCGTTACTGCATCTTTTAGCAAAACTTGCTAGCTAAGAAGCTAGCGCTAGCACTTAGCTGTCCATAACCCACCGTCGAGCTAGCTATGCATTAGCTCATTAGCCTAGCTCGCTAACCAGTGACAACTGACAAAGGTAAACAACAAACCTTTTGAGTCCGTTTATTGTAAATCGCCACTCACATAACTTTATCCTGTTATCCAGCTACAACCTGTTGTCGATTAAAATGAGCGTTTATCGTTCCTGTTCGCACCGCTAAGACTGAAGTACCAAGCGGAGAAAAGGGGCAGCAACAGCGTCAACGAAAAACAATACAAATCCTCAATCCCTCATCACAGACTAGGCCGACCAAGCTAACTCTGGCTAACCGCTATCTAATGCTTAGCTGCCGGTTGTAATGTTCGCCTGTATCAATTTAGTAAACCTTGCAGACATAATAACAACCTAACAACAGTTTGCTGACCAGAGCTTTTATTAAAGCACTCAGCTTTGCTGTTAAATCAGTATTAGAGTCTATATTGTTACAGGTGCTACCGTTTGCAGTGTTGAGAGTTAGCAGTTTTGACATGTAACTAATGCTAACGTTACCCTTGCTGGTTAGTGATTATGTCTGTGCTACTTTTCCTCAGTAGCGGATAAACTGCATTATAATTAGCTGTCGTAAATACTAGGCACCGATGACCCTTATTCTTTGGGTAGCAGTCTGTTTTGGTGTTATGTGTGAAGCTTTACACTCGGCGGTATTGACCTGCTCTCTTATCTTCTTGATAACGACTTTGGCACACCTTTTGTGAATGACTTGCTGCTTTATCATGATGATATGACTCAAGCAGGGTGAGCAAGATTGGCACGAGTCTTGATGAAGTGATAATGTTTATTTGCAAAAAGAGTACCTCAAATAACTTAATGGATTGAATTGATTTTAGATATATTTCTCACATTGTGTTTAGTTTGGAACTTGTAAACCTGTACATTCCTTATCACTGCGATTCTTTGCACATCATAATAGACTGTTGTTCTGTATTTGGTGTTTGTGCCACAATCTCTGACTGTTGTATTATCCGTGGGCTTTTATGATAAAAGATTAGTCTCTTTATTAGTTCAGTATTTCACTCACTGAGACTCAATATCTAAGAAAATCATAACTCCTTTGTTTGCATCTTTGGAGTAGATTACTACGTTCCCAAATATGAACAAAACCTTTGTAAGATCACTGGATGAACACGAATCGATTTGCTTTTCCAAATCACTCATCTTTATTTAAACAAGCGATTCTTAGTTTATGCTGTAAAAGCTTTGTTATAGATAGGTTAGCAAATTTGGGGTTTGTTATACTAAACAAGTATTGCTTTTGATGTGATTTTAAATTTGAAGTAGACATTCAATGATTGTTGTCATAGAATTTTCACTTTTTATGTTTGTTGATTTAATTGTCACAGATGATGTGATTCTGAATATGCCAGAGTGAAAAAAGCTTTTCCTGTTTGTGTCATTACCTGCGACAGTTGACACACACTTTCAGCCTCAAGACAGCTTTCCAGAAATCCACACGGCATCCCTGTCTGCAGTTCCTTGTGCACCTGAACCATGTGAGGGCCCCTCGGTCCAGTCTGAGGGGATCCCAGGACTGTTGAAATTCAACCCCGCTGTGCGGGGCTGGACTCATCCTGTCTGTGTCTAAGAGAGCAGCCTTCCCAGTATCCCCCACCCCATCCACACATTCCTGTTCTCCTTACTGAGGAGACACGCCATGATGTTCAGAGACCAAGTAGGTATCCTCACAGATTGGTTCAAAGGCTGGAATGAGTGTGAACAGACGGTGGCACTGTTGTCCCTCCTGAAGAGGGTGTCCCGCACCCAGGCTCGCTTCCTTCACATCTGCCTTGAACACTGGCTGGCAGACTGCACCGAGATCCACATCCTTGAAGCTGAGGCCAACAATGCAGGTAGCTGAGAGTCTGCGTGTCATTATGTATTGTTGATTATTTATGATTATGAGACAGTGTTATTTCATTTTCTAAAATCGAAGAAGGCTTATTTTAAACAAGTGATAAAACATTAATCATTTGTAAATTCTCTGTTCCTTGTCATTAGCAATTGTCAGCCAGTGGCATCAGGAGCCAAAAGAAAAAGTGGTGTCCTTGCTGTTGTCCCATCTGCCACTGCTGCAGCCACGTAATAGCGAGGCCAAATGTGAGTACATGAAGCTGCTGCAGAAGGTCTTGAGTCACACGATTGAGAGTAGCCTTTTTGTGGAAGAAAGCAGACAGCTGCTGTCTTACGCACTCATCCACCCTGCCACCACACTGGATGACCGCACCTCTCTGGCCATGTGGCTGAACCACCTGGAGGAGCACCTTTCCAGTGGCTATGCACCCCGGCCCCCATCCAGCCCATACCATCCACGCCAGGGCTCAGATGAATGGCCCAGCTCTGCTGAGGCTCTGGACCCTGGCCATGCTTGGCACGACAAGTCCCCTTCATCCAGCACGTCTCCAGCAGGCCAGAATGGACACATGCCTTTCCCAGGTGGGATGTCCTCACCTATTAACAGCAATAATACAGGTAATGTTTCTCACTCATTGCTTACTTTCAGTTGAGGAGAAAACATGAGCAGAAAATAGTTTGGAAGGAACCTATGAAATATGTCCATTGTGGACATATCATCTATATTCTGCAACAGTGTCCACTGAGATACAATTCTTAGTGCTGTTAATGTTTCTTTTCCTGGGCAGGCTGTTGTTTCTGTTGTTGCTCATACATGCTGTGTTTCCCTTACCAGGTCTGGGTGGGCAGATGCAGCCCAGCCCTCTGAAGAAGCCCATGTCCATTATTCCTTCCAGTCCTCAGGCTTGTGGCTCTGAGTGGGTTAACCAGGATGACACAGGGGGCCGACAGAACTTCATTCCAACAGATCATGCACCCCTTTCGCCCCAGAGCAGTGTAGCCTCTTCAGGCAGTGAGCAGACAGAAGACCAGGGCTCCGCTCGTAACACCTTCCAGGAGGATGGCAGTGGCATGAAAGGTCAGAGTTCTTTACTTTACCGAGCCAAGGCCACTCCCAGCATTTGGCTCTGGCTAAAGCTGTGCACAGCCAACAGCTGTGATGAGATGTGCCAAAATATCTCATTACTTTTTTGTACCTTTTTTCCCCTCTTTGTATTAGATGTTCCTGCATGGTTGAAGAGTCTCCGCCTTCATAAATATGCATCACTTTTCTCCCAGATGACCTACGAAGAGATGATGATTCTCACAGAGCAGCACCTGGAGTCGCAGGTTTTTAAGCCTCCCTTTTACATACAATGGGGGCCAGGCTTTGATTATTCTACACTCCTTATCAATTGTGAACATTACTGTCCTCAGACCTGATACATCAACTCTCAATGAGGCATGAAATTAAACAACGCACCCTACAGTTATATTGAGCCAGTCACACATACAAATGGTGCGATTTTGCGTCTGCCCCTTGGCTTTAATGAAACAGATGGTGATTCGGTTTGTTATTTAGTAACTGTATAAATTGCCCAGTGTTCCCACGAGAAATGACTTGCCTGCCTCTCATGCCATCTTGTTATTTTCTATCTCTCCTTTTTAGAACGTCACTAAAGGAGCGCGGCATAAGATTGCCTTGAGTATCCAGAAACTGCGAGAGAGACAAAGTGTACTCAAGTCTTTAGAAAAGGTAATTCATATGGGAGGATAATGTGCTTCTAATGCTGAAAAAAAGGAGCAACTGTGTCTTTTCTTGATGAATTTTCACAAAAATGCACTTGAATATGTTCTCGGCGATGATCATGTGACAATTGATGTGAGTCCATCAGGAATTTCCCATTCTGCTTGTTGGCATAGAAACAGCGCTTGCGGGGATTCAGTGTCTTCCTCTAAGACTTTTCAGTGGAGCAAATGTTTGCTCGACTAAAGCTTAAATCCAGATTTACAGTGTGGATATTGTTCTGTCTGCCCACAACACAACCCTTATACTCAAAGTTTGCTTTTCTGAATAGCTTAAGCAACATATGATGCTCATGGTGCCGTCTCTTATCAGGATATTTTGGAAGGGGGAAATCTGCGTAACGCCCTCCAGGAGCTGCAGCAGATCATCATAACACCCATTAAGGCCTACAGTCCTCCCAGTGCAGCACAGCCTGCATCAGACACCAATACCTCCCCTTCGGAAGCCACAAAAACAGGAGCAGACAAAGAGCCGGCCTCAGAGGGCTTCCAGTCCCACAACCCACCTCCCTGTGATGGAGACTCCTCAGTCACACCCATCTCAGACGGTGACATTGCTGGACAGTTCACCCGTGTTATGGGTAAAGGTAAGAATATGGTGTTAGATTTTTTTTTTTATACGCTCAAGTTAGATGTGGTTATCTCAGTTGTGTTGATAAGAAATGATTTTACAACTTTAACACAGACAGACAGCCAACAGCATAACAAAATACTGCAATAAAAACATTTAGGTTCATGTCAGTGTTTAACGAAAAAACACAGATACTTTACAAACGATCCATTTTCGCATACTCACAGATCTGCAGATATCCTTCACATTTACCTTGTTTTAGTGAACATAAATTTATAAACCCTTTTTTTGTTTCAGTGTGCACCCAGCTGCTGGTGTCAAGGCCGGATGAGGAAAATATCAGCTGTTACCTTCAGCTAATTGAGAAGTGTCTGACACATGAGGTGAGATGCTGCTGAAGATTTTTTTTTCTTTCATTTGCTTAACATATGCAATTAATTTGTGTACATACAATTGTGCGATGTTGTAAATGCACCCAGTGGCAGTCTTACAGCACAAAAAATACCTTAAATAAGGCTTTTCAGAGATAGCATAGCTGTCAAAGAATACCTGTATTTTTTTCTCAACATAAAACTTGCCTTTTCCTTGAAAAATCACAAATTCAAAAAGCATCTCCAGAACCTATGCTAATGTGCTTTGAAAATCTGATGCCTTTTTTTCTTCCGCTGTCTGGCTCTGCCTTTCAGGCTTTCACAGAAACTCACAAGAAAAGGCTGGTGTCCTGGAAGCAGCAGGTCCTCAAACTGCTCCGCCTGTTTCCTCGGAAAGCTATGCTGGACATGCCTGTGTACCGACAGAAAGGGTGAGATTGCCGGCCTTCTTTTACCTTTGATCTCCTTCTTTAGCAGGGGAGATGTCACACCAGCTGAATGTAACACTCTCCCTGCACTCATCCTACACGTAGCTGTTACTTTGATTCTCATTTCTTTCCCTTCTTGCTTTCGCTTTCTATTTCTCATTAAAGTCATCACTAGGATTTCATGTGTGAAAGCTTCAGCAGTTGAACGTGCAGTTCTCTCAACTGTCATTGATTTCTAATATAGGTTTCTTTTCTGTTTGTTTTGTTACTCCAGCTGGACCTATGGGTCCAACTCCCTCCCCACAGCAGGTTCTGTGAGTGGAGGTGTAGGGCGACGGGGGCAAAGGCAGTTCCAAATGACCCCTCGTGGACTCCCAGCTGGGCGCATGTGTCTTCCGGGTGGGATCGGCGGAGCGTCTCCACGCCACACTCTCACTAATCCTGCGTTGGCAGCCCAGGGTAGACAAGTCAGTATTCCTGTCAATGGCTGGATTTTTCAACATCGCTTTGCTGCATGTGTTGCTTTAACTTGTAGACAAATAGACCATGTACACGGTATAAAAAAAAGTCAAATATTTAAACAACTGTTGATTATTTATCACTTTGATACATTTTGATGACTTTTTAGAAGTTGTAGGAATTGTTTTTGTGCTCAAGCGTGACCTGACAACTTAAGGTTATTGAGAATAATTAATACTACATGTACTTTTGTAGGCCTTCGTATTTTTGAGAGTTTTTCCTCTTTCTTCCGCTCGCTTTGTCTGAAGATATTGACCCACTTCATGGCATGCTTAAGCAGTCACAATACACCATAGTCAATACTTGTTCTGAAAGTGAACAAACATGATTTTAATCAGTATACACCTGGCAGTGAAAGGGATTTGGCATTTAATATGATATGATTTTTTTTATTTATTTTTTTTTAATAGCTTAGCTGAAAGATAAGCAAACCTTGTCAACCTCCCTGGATAATTAATCGTTTGTGTAATTGAGAACTTGTGTTTTCCTCTACAGAACCTGTGGTTTGCCAACCCCGGGGGCAGTAACAGCATGCCAAGCCAGAGTCGCAGCTCTGTGCAGCGGACCCACTCGCTCCCTGTCCACACTTCCCCACAAACCATGCTCATGTTCCAGCAGCAAGGTAAAGTACGAGGTCAAGCCTCTTTTATTTTTCATTGGCATGCATATGTGCGCTCATGCATGCTGTCCCTGTCCTTGGTTACATGTTAAGAGAACATACTCTTTACCAACTATCTTTCCTGTTCAAATGTTTCCATATTTAGTGTTATCTACATGTCGCTCATTTAGAAATCCCTTCATTTTGGAAGTAAAATGAACAGTTTTAAGCTCCCCTGGAAGAACTTAATGGAATTGAGATTTATTGGAAGAGGTGTATTTGACAGCGAGTTTTGCATGCAACACAAGCGACACAACTTTGTAAATAAATTAGAAAAAAAAAATTAAAAAAGACCCTGCTATGGATTGGTCAGATGCCAGAATAGACAGAATAGAGGGCTGCTCTCCCTCTGTGCCAAGGACAAAATAACAAGACAGCTTAGCAGCATGTTGCAGTAAACAATCTGTCGCCTCGTACAATATACATAACCTTTGGGTTGCCTTGTCTTGTGTGCCAGATGCCACACACGAGTATTGCAAATTTACCTGTAATAGCTCTATCATGTTTTAACAGAGACAACGTAGGACATTTTAAGTAACAGAGCATTCTGTGTCAAAGCCAAAGAATCCACAACCTTGTAGATATATAAACCCAGCAGAGCTACAGTTTCCATGTCCACTGGTATGGACTTTGTCTACTTCTTGCGGTTATGTGCTGAGCTATATAAAAAACCAAAAGTGTGGATAATTAAGTGTGGCAAAAATAGTTGAAAATTTTAATTTCACACTAAACCCTAAAGACTGTCACAAGATCATCGACCATGTTTCCTTTTCACTGTGTTTAAGATGGCAACAGCTGCTGTTTTGCTATTAAAAGCTTCCTATTTAATGCAGTGACTCTCTAAAAGTGGCACATTCTAACAAAGGATTGTCCTTGATACCATGTTGGTTTGTTTATTGCAATATTTTCTGGAAAGTGCACTTCATTCACTAGTGCTGACATGCCTAGCGCCCATAGATCATGCATTGTGTACCTTGTTATTTTCAAGGTTTACTGTAACAAATCATAGCAAAAAATAAAATAAAAAAATACACACACACACACACACACATATATATATATATATACTGGATATTGGAAGGACTCCCCTTGAATGAGTGCCAGTAAATTCCTGCTTCTGTATTCTGTTAAAAGTTGTGTTCACCAGTGTTCTTCTGGGTACTCAAAGTGCTTTCTATTTAAAGCTGTTCAATGTCACTGTTTTGCAGCTGAATTTAAAGATCAGCCAAGGGTCAAACCTAACACCCAAATGGTCACTGCTGTCTGGTGTACTGAGGTTTCACTTTCCAAGCTCACCCAAACTCTGCCCTTTCTCTGATCAGTATTATATATCATGTCTGCATCCACTTGAGACAGATTGGAGTTTACACCTGACATCAGAATACATCTCGAGTGCATCTTACGTGACAACTTGTGATCACAGTTTGGTTTGTAAACAGGTGAAATGATGGCTGTAAACTGTGCTCTCAGTTGCTAACAAGCCATAAAACTAGGAAAGAGGGTCTCACCCACTTAGGTGTACAGACAGACCACAGTGTGCATAATTATTAGGCAAGGGAGTATTCTGACCTTATCATTATTTCTGTCCACGTTTTCCAACTCCAAACCATATCACCTTGAATGCTTGTTGGATTTAATCACTCTCAGATGTTGTGTATTTGTGTAATGAGGAAGGGTGTGGCCTGTAGGGATTAACACCTTTATGTTAAGCTGTGCATAATAATTGGGCAGCTTCATCACCTCAAGCGAAATGCTCCAGAAAGATGTCTTTAACACTTAAGAGTTAAAAATTAGAAAATGCCTTATAAACAGATTCCCCAGTCTTCATTAAGTGTGAAAACCTGCTAATCAAACGTTCTGGTGCAAATAGTCGTTAGAAGCGCAAAATCACATGGAGGGGGAAAAAAGCCATGAATAAACTGCCAGACTTGAGGAAAAGGAAACTCTAAGCTGCCAGAGAAATGCTATCCTCCAGTGCCACTATATTCCAGAACTGTGACCTACCTGGAGTGTCGAGAAGCACAGAGTGTGTGCCAAGTGCTCAGAGACGTGGCCAAGGTGAGGAAGGCTGAAACATGACTAGCACTGTTCAAGCATGGCGACGGGGCAAAAGAAATACCTGCCGAGAGATTTTTCAAGGGCTTGATCGACAGATGAAATGAGAGTGTCTCTTGACCGAGCAGATGGATGGGCCCGTGGCTGGATCACTAATGAACACAGGGCATCACTTCAAGTCGGGCGCTGGCAACGTGGAGGAGGGGTGGTGTGGGCTGTGATCATTAAGGAAGAGTTACTTGGACCATGGCAGGTCGAAGATGGACTCAGAATCAACTCCCCATCCCACTGCCAGCTTCTGGAAGATGCTTTCTTCAAGCAGCGTTACAGGAAGAAGTCCACAGTGTTCACAGTGGCTGTGATCTTTATGCAGGACAGTGCTCCATCACATGCATCTCAGTATTTCACTGCTTGGCTGGCCAGCAAAAGCTTCAAAGATGACTGAATAATACCTCGGCACCCCCTTCCACACCTGACTTAAGTCCTACTGAGAACTTGTGGGCTCTTGTTAAATGTGAGATATAAAGTGGGAGCAGACAGTGCCCATCTTTGAACAACATTTTCAGTGAAAGCTGATTGTGAACTGATGAAAATCTTGACAGGCTCCTTGGATGGAAGGCTCATTGCAGTAAATGAAAAGAGGGGTGGCTGTATTGGTCACTGAATATTTTTGAATTTTAAAAAACAAAACCTAATTGTCTTTTTGTGTTATTTATTTGGGAACAAAGAAGTGAGTTGGGAAAAATGATTTTTGTGACTTGGTTTGCTTATGATTCTTCAAAGAAAGAAAGAAATCTTCAAAGCACAAGTACAAGTTGTCTTTGAGACGAGAAGGCACAGCGGAAGCCAGGAGTCCGCCGGCTCATCATACAACGTAACAGATACTTAAAAAACAAACAAACAAAAAAGAAACCAGAAGCCCAATACAACAAACACCAGATGACCCAAAAAACAGCATTTACCTCGCATAATAATCCCAAGAAACAAACATATGACGAGTACAAGAATACAGACAGCAAATCACGCTGGTCAATGATTCTGGACACTAATAGCTGCCTGATAATTGTATTTATATAACATTTATATTTTCTAAAAGAAATACAAAACTCATTAATCATTTACATTTGAGGTTCAGCACCATTCTGGACTGGACTTGTTCAACAATAACCTTAATCCCGATTAACACAGTTTGCCTGTTAGGTTCACATGCAGCATACATTTCAATCAAATGGCTCAAAGTCACATATTGAAACTGACTTCAGTTTAACAGGGTCAGATAACATGATTATACTCTAACTGCATGAAATACTTGTAATCATTGTCTGTAGTATATAATATGCGGCGTTCTTTGTTTGGCCAACAGAACTATTCCTTGCATGTAGTATCTATCGTCTCTTTCTCATATTGTAATTGGGCTAAAAAAGTAGCTGAACACCACATTAACATAATGATAGTTCTCACACACATTGGCCAGATAAAGCGTACTTGTGTCCTGATAATGGAAATTGTTCTTTTAAAGTTTAAAAAAAAAAAAAAAAGGCAGGCTAATCTTCTTTGGACTTTATCTGTTCAGAGAAAAATATACTGCTTCTTTTGTACTCTTAGTGCTGGTAACAAAATAAATAAAGAAAAGACACTCGCAATGATAAGAAAATCTGTTTCATAATGTTCCTGTGGAGTGACAGTGTTTTTCATTTCCTCAGAATGCCAAGTTCCAGGTGCTGACCTGGAGATCAACCCCACGCTGGAGTCACTGTGCCTCAGTATGACAGAGCATGCCTTAGGGGGTAAGTGTCCTCAACAGCTCGGTACTAAATAGGCCACTGGCTGACAAACATCACACAGCTACCAACTAGACAACACCGCTGTATTATATAGTGTGTCTAGGCGGGGAGAGAAAAGGATTCAATGCTCAGTGACAGCCCATCAGGGAAAGCAACACATACGACTTTCTTCACACACAATTTCCCCTATGCAAACAGGGATGATGACTTCTCGAAATTATATTTCATCAGGTGTATTTGTGTCTTAATATTTAATAGCATTTAAATTATGCAATATCATTAGTGTGGTCACAGTTTAAGGCTCAGTACCTCTGTGTTCTCAAGTGTTTGTGAGATGAAATTTGGGTAAATTAAATTGTTTTCCTTCATTTACCAGAGATATGGAAGGTTATTGATTTTTTTTAAAGGCTTGTTCCGTCTTAAAGTATATTTAACAGCCTAGTTTGGCTCACTTTCTGGATGTCTGCTGTTTCTCCCACACTCTGATTTCTGTATTGATGTAAAGCTACTTGAATCAAAGTTTAGACTTCAATGTAGCACCCATTATATTATTTCAAATGTAATGTGGTGAAGCACTTGTAGAAAAAGGATGTGTGGCTATCCAAATAATTATGGTCTGGATTGTATATGGTTTCATTCAGCAGGAAAGTGTATCTTCCCAGCTTGTTGAACAAGCGTATTAGGTACTCAAAAAGGTGTGTAATAAATATAACAAATGCTATATCCAGTGGCTGAAAAATCATAAAAATGCATAAAGCATTCAGTGAATGTAAAAAATTTGTGGACACATAAAAAGGCATCAGTAACTTTTTCTGCCCCTGGAAAGGAGAAAAAGCAGTAGTTCTCTCCAGCAGTGACGGTACCTATTTTAAGGATGAAATATGGATAATACAGCACATTATATGGTAGTAAATGTCTTGAAACGTACTTATTTCCAGTTTCCTTTTCAGATGGAACAGATCGGACATCAACAATATGAGAAGAAGAAGACGAAGACGAAGAAAGGAAAAGATACACTTCAGTTGAGGCCTGTTCAGTTCCTCATCACCCAGCACAAAGATATACGTATGCTTCAGAAAACCAGGCAAAGCAGTCACTACAAAATGACAAAAAAACTGTGTATATGTTCTCTAATATTTTTGTACTTTATTATATACAACTAAGTTTATTAAAAATGGAATACAGATGATTATTATATTGCAGGACAGAGAAAAAGGTTAACTGTGCAAACTGCTCCATGTCACCTGCAGGACTGTGGCATGATATGCAGAGGCTACGTTTGCCTTGGTGAGAGAAAAACAGTGGATTGGTGCTGTCTTAAAGGGGCTCTGCCCTATGAGTTACTCTTCTTTTCCTTCTGCCTTGGAACAAGGCTTTCTATCCAAAACACACTGACAGCCACAGCACCACATAATGTGTAGATTCAGAAAAATTTGCAGCCAGAAGTAAGGCACTTTTATTAAATTATCCTTGATATTAGGCACTAAACTGTAATTGGCCAAGGATATACTCACTGAGGTTCACTTGTAGACAGGTGTTTATATACAATTCCTATCCAAAATAATTGTTCTTTAATCAGCGCTGGTCAGGGCTCGTGTTGGTTAAAACTTGGACAGCTTTCCTTGGCTCTTCTTGTCCTCTCGAGAGAACACGTTTTTGTGGCAAAGGCAAGAGAGGGAGGAGAAAAAGGGTTTTTGGAAAAGCTTGTAGATCAACCACAGGCATACCTTTTGTCTTGGTGGTGTTCCCATGAACAAATAGTCAAAGTAGAAGTGACTGTCCTCCTCTAAACTTCTACAAAGCCAAAGAGAAGGGTTGTGCGATTGTTAATTTGAGAAAGATATTTGTAGTGAAATGCAACAGAATGATCTAATTTTTTTTTCTTTTTTTTTTAAAAAGAACAGCGGTTTGAAGAATTTATGCCAGCTGCAATTTGTCTGTTATTTTATGCCCTACTACATAAATGATGATGAATCTCATTTTGTGCCGAGGAATCCCTAGAGGGGTAAGGGCTGGGGAGGTTTGTACCGTGAGAGCTGATTTGATATTGCATTGATAAAAGCGAGGAGGGCAGAGTGTTTTCAATTTACACTCTAATACCGGGTGAAAAAACTAAATGAAAACTCATCTCAACCCTCTGGCCCCCTTATGATTGGCTTTGGAAAATGAAGCCTGATCTTGCAGTAAAATGCTCCGAAGCGCAGCGCCTCACCCTCGCAGTGCCCTCTTCCTCAAATGGCCAACGTGATGATTTGATGAATCATACTTTTCAAGGTGCTTGACGATGTCCATATTTTTCTGTTTGTGTCTCGGTGTGTTTCAGTCTCAGAACCCTAACATTATCATGTGGTATCAGTGTTGAATCAAAAACTGTCTTATACAGCCTCTGTCTGTGAATGTGGCAGAGCCGGAGGTGCATGTATGTGTAATATGGTCTTAACTTTTTGATCACTTTTGGTTGCATCATAAGGCAGGGATAACCATTCACATATTATTTCAGCAGAGCCATAGGAGGTCTGTCCTAGTAAAGATGGTTATTTACAGATATCTTTTCCAATTGTATTTTTTACTCTCCCTTGATATTGATAACTTATGCTTATTTTCTATAACCGCATGTTTTGCCACACTAATACAGCACTGTTGTAGATAGAGGACATGGTGGTTGATGGTGCCCAGTGTCACCAACAGCTAGAAGAGCAGAGATCTTGCAACTAATGTTGTATGTTTATATCGCCTAAATGTCACTGTTTACATCTCTCTGGGATAATGCCCCGTTCATGTTATGTGATGTCATGAATAATCCATTGTCTCACTATGTAACACATTAAAGAACTGAAGCCTTCTCACACATGAGCTGGCTGGGTAGAGCCTGAAAACAACAACAACAAAAAAAACAAAAGTCCTCTACCCTCCCCCTAATCTGTGGACTCCATATGAGTCTCAGTAGTTGTTTTTTTTTTTTTTTCTTCAAATGATACCTGTATGAGGCATGTAACACCTGCTTTTCTGGGTCATGCGGTGACGAGAAAGAATAGCTCCTCTGGCCTTGTGATTAAACTGTCAGCTGTCATGTCCTGATAAACTGTTCATGTGGTGCCTGAAAATGCTCAGCTCCAGCATCCTCGATATGTTTGTTTTAATAACGATCTCACGAAGTATTCTAGTCATGGTTTTCTTCAGAGCAGGCTCTTGGATAGATCTGACTTAGTAAAAGCATCACACTCATTGCCCGCAAAAACAAAGGACTTCAGTGAGTTACCAATGCTGGCTTTAAGACTCAGCTCTTCTTATTTTTTAACTCTTCACTATACTGTATATCAACTGTGTTATGTTACAAATGGCTCAGATTAACCTTTTCATGGCCTCTGTTGCTTTGGAAAGCCTGCTTATTACTGCAAACGGTCACAGAGGTACAATGCGGCAGATTTCGACAAGTGTGTTGATGATGATGATGATTTTGCAGCAGGGGATGACGATGCTTATCTGAGCCACAAATGATGTGATTATGAGTAAACTGAACACTAATAACAGGCCAAGGAATATGTTTACTCCATGTTTACATTCCAATGATGCGTGAAATGAGTTGGGAAATGCACTTCATGAGTTCAGCCTGGTGTATTTGAACATACCAAGCATCCACTAGGAGGTACAGAGCCTGTGTCATATGGAGACGTCTACCAAGTGGTCCTGAGATCATGTTAATGTCCCTGCCAGGCTTAGTTATTGAATTAATGCAGCCAGCTGTAGGCTACACTGCACATCTATGTCTTGTACAATTTATATTTAATTCTAATAACTCCCCTCCCCCTCCCACCCTCCAGACATTTTCTAATATTTTATGAACCTTTTTGCATCACATGCTTACACTCTACTTTTTTACTGTCACTCATATGTGTGAATGGTCTGAAGTGCAACATCCGTCGGATCATTGACAGTCCAAATAAAGAGGTTCAGTTCTTTTTGCAACTTCACTTGTGGTCTGTGTTTGTGTCCATTCACTTTGTTCCACATTAGCAGCTAGAGAAAAAAAAAGTGCGGTGTTCTTTTTTTTTTTTTTTTTAAATTGCTTTTATTCGTGATATTACACACGTCCTTTATGATCCTGTGCGGCTTTCTACTTCCGGGTCGCACGGTTCAGCTCATCAAGCTAATGTGAGCTAGCCGCCTTGCTGTTAACGTCATTAGTTTATCTAAGAAGAAACAAAGGCTGTCTCGTCGGGAAACTTGAGTACAACTGCTTAGGTATGTTCACGCTTTGTGTTAAAGCCGTAAAAGCTAGATGCGAGTGTCTACACACACGGCTAAGCCTTTCCTCCTACTGTAAAGAGTGCCCAAGTTAGCTGCCCTGCTAACTTAGCTCACACCGACCGTAAACAGCTGCTTGCTAACGATGCTAGCATGTTAGTTATCATTATTTTCTGATGTGTTTCGGTGTAAAAACTACGGTTGAGTCTGCAGTTTGCCTTAAAAGTTTGAAATGTTTAGCGTATTTTACGTCTGCTAATGTTAGCTTAAGTTACACAGGAAAAGTTGGTTGGTTTTTAGTTTTAATCGACCGTCCCAATCTCTCGATAATAGCTTGAGGATGTGATTTGAGAGGACAGAGGCTCGTCTCTGATGCCGAGCTTTTGTATCGTTGTTTTTCAAGACAAATAGAGGTTATTGGCTGACACAACAACTCTGTTAAAATAAATAAGAACTTGAGCTAATAAGCGCGGTAGTTCACTGGCAGCGTTTTTAAATAAACTACAACAGGAGCTGCTTTTCGGTACGACGTTATACGTTTCACATCCTTTTAACTTTTCAGTAATTGTGAATTCAGGTTCACTTGCATTAATGTTAGGAGACTTAGTAGATGGTTTTCTCTTTGTCAGACCTGGTAACGTGGGATCTTTATTAAATCAAAGAATAGTATCAAATCTGCTCAAACTAAAGATAAACTGACATGCAGTCCTGATAGGACAACTTTGCAGCAAGGTCAGCTGGAACAGGATGCCTCAGAACCAACACAGTGGTTTCATTCAGCAAACTGGATGTTGGTGCTATACTGGCTGCTGTTGGATGCTTGTTTTAGTTTCCTAATATTTTTCCTAATATGCCTTTGATTTACAGTGTACTTATGCGCAGGAATTCCTTTTGATCTTGATTGATTTGGACATTTCTTCTGACATATTGCGAATCAATTTCTCATTATTTGTTTTAAGTCCAGCTTCAGTTAAATAATCTCTGTGTAATAGTTTTGATCTGATGTGAGGAAGCATTACGACAGAAGACAAAGGGCTGCAGCTCATGATTATTTTCATCGTTGATTAATCTGTCGCTTATTTTCCGGACTTCATCTATAAAATGTCAGAAAATGATGAAAAGTGTCGATCAGTGTTTCCAAAGCCCAAGATAATGTCCCTAAATGTCTTCATTTGTCCGCAACCTAAAGATATTTAGCTTACTGCCATTAATGAGTAAATAAACAGGAAACATCCACTTTTTTAACAAGATGAGATTAGAAAGCATCTTGAGAGTCACTCCGTGTAATTAATTGATTGTTCAAATAGTTGCTGATTTACCTAATAGTTAACAAGAACTTGAATATTTGTTGGAGCTCTAATGAGATATCATCAAAGGCGTGACTGTCGCACAAGGAGTGTGCTGTGAATTTGTCATACCATCACAGACAATTTACACCCTGGATCAGACACATGATGTACGAGGTGTGGTTATTAAGCACTGGGACTGGCTTTGTGTCAGTTAAACCACAATGTGCATGTCTTCATTAACAACCCCTAAAAGTTTCACATGTGCTTAAACTAAATGCGATTGAATCACAGTGTTAGTCTTCTAGCTACACCTTATGAATCTTAAATTGGATTCTTTGTGATTGACTCAAATTGTGATTTCTGTTTATAATTAATCAGTTGTTCAGCCCGAACTTGTAGACACTCAAAATGTCATTAAACACTAGAAGGTCTTTTGTTGTTTAATTCAGCAACACAGTAAACTGCCAAAATGTTATGTGGAACATTTTTCACTATTTTGTAAATGTAAAGTTTTAAGTATTGATTGAATCAGCAGAATAGTCAAGAATTAAAGGTCAGTTGTAGTTCTCAAGTCAGCACCTTTCTGAAACCATTTAAACAACACCGAACATTACAGCCGTCATATCGATTTAATTCCGACCAGTGCTGTTGTGTACAATGAGTGCATACAATAAAATGGCAGCTGACTGTGCATCATGAAATGTGTGACAGTATGTTATTCAGAATTATGTCAATGTGTTAAATTCTTGCCTTAAGCGAAGCCTTTGTTTTGTTTTGCAGGTCGTTTAAAGTCTCTGTGGCCGCTATGCATGGATGATGATAATGACATCTCAAACAAGGAATGTGGATGGAAAACTTTTGCTAAAAGATAACTGCACTTACAAGTCATTCCTTGGCAACTCCCTAGAGTGGTGAAACTGTTGCTGTCATGTCATTACCAAAGGAGTCAGGAAACCGAGGGAAAGATCGAGAGAGGGGGGCCCGTCCCAAGGTGAGACAGAGTCGGTCAGAGGAGAGACGAGATGCAGGTGGCGGACGGAAAGGTGGGAAGGGGAAGAAAAAAGGTCTCGCCTCCCATGAACCAGCAGCTGAGCGGCCTGTCAGTGATGGCTTTGAGTATGGCGAGCTGTTGAGTGACCTGGAGACAAGGGACCAATCCTCCTCCTCTCCTCTGAGGGAGAGTTGGAGATGGCAGGGCCTGGAAGTCGCTGCCTCGTTGCTGGGACAAGAACGGGTAACAGCGAGGCCAGGTCTGGGAACAGTTAGCTCTGCGGCAGAGTTACCTGCAGCCGGCGAAGGTGAGGGCAGAGGGTCAAGCAGCAGTCGCACTCTCAGGCAAAAAATTCAAGATGCAATGGGGCAGTGTTTCCCAATAAAGACACACAGCGCAGCGGCACCAGCTCCACCTCCACAGGCTCTTTCATCGTCAACTGCCTGTGCCTCCTCGAGGCGTAAGATCCATCTCAGTGAATTGATGTTGGATGACTGCCCTTTCCCTGTAGGATCAGAGCTGGCTCAGAAGTGGTATCTCATTAAGCAACACACGGCCCCCATTACCCAGCCTCCCCTGCTGGATTCTGCAGTCGTGTGCAGTGCCCCAACTTCAGCAATGGCTACTGTGGTGGAGGACGTGGATGACAGGCTGCGAGAGCGCAGGCGCATCAGCATCGAACAAGGCGTTGAGCCACCACCCAATGCAGAGATCCACACGTTTGAGGTGACAGCCCAAATTAACCCTCTCTACAAGCATGGCCCTAAGCTGGCGCATGGTATGAATGAATTATCTGGGACTGACAGAGCCTCTGTTCATCAGCAACAGCAGCTCCTTCTCCAAAGACAGCAGCAACACCAACTCCTACTTCAGAGCTGTTTGGACACTCTGGATGAGGTGGTGGCCTCAGCGTCAGCCTCTGTCCACTCCTGTGACACTGTCTCCGACCCTTTGGTTGACCCAGAGGTGACAGCGACCAACATGACCTCTAGAGCCATACTTCCTCAGACAGAACATCACAAATCTCACGATGGCTACCGCATTCACACTCAGATTGATTACATTCACTGTTTAGTTCCAGACCTGCTGCAGATCACCAACCTCCCGTGTTACTGGGGGGTTATGGACCGCTACGAGGCAGAAACGCTGCTGGAGGGAAAGCCCGAAGGCACCTTCCTCCTGCGCGACTCTGCTCAGGAAGACTACCTCTTCTCTGTTAGCTTCCGCCGCTACGGCCGCTCGCTACATGCACGCATAGAACAGTGGAACCACAATTTTAGCTTTGACGTTCACGACCCCAGTGTCTTCCATGCTCCCACAGTCACAGGATTGCTGGAGCACTACAAGGACCCCAACTCCTGCATGTTCTTCGAGCCCCTCCTGTCCAACCCCATCCACCGCACACAGCCCTTCAGCCTGCAGCACATCTGCCGAGCGGTCATTAGCAGCTGCACCACCTACGATGGCATTAACATGCTTCCCATTCCAAATGCTTTAAAAAAGCACCTGAAAGAATACCACTATAAGCAGAGAGTACGCGTACGGCGAATGGATACCTGGTGGGAATGAAGGACAACGACAAATGACTACAAGAAACTACCAAATACATTTTTAATGCAAGTCTCTGACTGGACAGAACGATGAGTCTTGTTCTTAACTCTCTCTCGGCTGTATTAACCTACATTACACTGTATGTATTTATTTTATTCCTGCTGTACATGTCTTAACAATTTTACTAAACTACACTGACGAGGCAATATGTAATCTCACTGATCTTGCACACTCAGAGTTCTTTATGCTCAAATTAAACAAAGTTATTTAGATCTGTGGCGTTCAGAGAACTACCCTCACGTATCGTCTGTGTTTTCAAGTGTGACTAAATCAGCTTAATTATCTGACGATAGGGGGAAGAGTCCTAGTGTGAATCGAGATGATTATAATAGAGTTGTTCATCAGTCACGTGCTGGGAAGGTGAAACACATACTGACAAGGTTCCGGAGTTGTTACTGAGGTGTTGAAGTGCGGCACGTATGCAGTATTAATCATTGTTCCCCATACTGAGCCTCGGGCTGACCAGACGGGGTAAGATTTAGGTGCATATTCTACCTGGTCTTGTTAAAAATGAAAAGGATTGTCGCACATTGAATGTCACAATTATATGCTCACATTAGTTTTTAGTTTTTTAGTTTCATTTCAGGGAAAGATGCAAATTAAAGACTGACTGAAGACCCAGAAAACCTTGTTTTTGCTGGTATCCAGTGGTGTAACCCCTCCCTTTGCTGCAGTGTATATCCGTGTACTGAATGATGTGTGATACGACTACCCTAGTGTGGTGACTGGTGCCACACCCGGTTGCACCTAACTATGATACTGAATGTGGTCAGAGGCAAAACAGATTTGGAGGTTTCAACCAAAGGCAGCAGTGAAGCACTGCTTTTCAGTCTGGGGCTAAGTTAATCTTCAGCAAAGAGTGTTCGACAAGTAAATGTGAACATCTTATGCTCAGATTCTCCATCACAGAGCTGCTTTGTTCTCAACCTATATCGTGTGCGTGGGTTCCCTATAAGTCTAAACTGCATGCAGCCAGTGCTATAGTAGTCTTTATTAGTTTTGAAGGATCAAACGTGGCCTGCATGAACTTGTCAGCAATTGTTGAAGCAGCGGTATTATCAGAATGCAAAATGATGAAGCCCAGAGGTTTATGGACCTTATTTTGCTCAAAACTGACTTGTGCTGCCTCGTTCCTTTAATGCAGAGGCTTGGTCAGGGTTTTTTGTGTGTGTGTGTGTGTGTGTGCTTTGCATCTATATGTGGATGCAAAGACCCACATCCTTAAAGAAGAAATTATCTTGTTGCTATACTTCCTGCTGTGTCTATTTGAAAGAGGTAGGGTGTCTCCACACTAATCTTCCATTCCAGCAGTTCAGTGACAAAATTATCATAATGAATTAGCTGTGGTGAATCCTAATTAACGGGAAGAATGATAGGAGAAGGGGTGTATTTTGAGCTTTTGCTGGGGCTTGACACTAAGTCAGTTACGTAGACGAAAATCTGCAAGCTTTGAGAAGCTCTTCAAAGAACAGTCGGTGCTAAACTAGAAACCTAAAGACACGGAGGAGAGGCGAAGATCCAACAGTGAATACGTCAAGTAGCAAATGCTGAAATGTGAAGGTTGTAGCGTAATAAAATATGATATTTTATGTAATACACCTATGTCAAACACTCTAAAGCTATTTTATAAAATGTAATAATGTTGACTTAAAGTAGAAATACTGTAACTCTCTTAAATGATCAAACATCTTCGTTTTTGAATGTTCAAATAAATTCAGTAAATTTGCCACAAATGAACAACGCAAAGGGAGGAAAGTATTTCACGCAAGGCGGGCTCTTATTTACCTTATTATCTGTGACTTATTCCGAGATTAATTGCAAAATTTACCTTTGCGGTGGAGTCATTTACCGCCGTGTGTGAACAGCATTCTGTATTAATGGAAACACACAAGCGAGACCACACCGCTAACTTTTGTGTGCACTGAGCAATAATCACAAAAGACAACCGTCCCAGTGTTAATGGGAAAGCATGGAGAATGGGTCCGGGATCCTCTTCTGAACCGCTGTGATTCCGTTTTCTCCTTGAGGTGGCCAATTTGATATGCAGGGCGTGAATCATCCATGACAAGCACTCATCCAATAATGAAGCCGCTATAATTTAGACAGCAGTTCCAGTGCGCCATTAAAGCCTGCATTCAAAATGCAAAGTCAGGACCTTTGACCTTTGTATACTTAATTAAGCCTCTATAAAAAGTCAACTATAAAATAAGATTTACAGTGGCAGAAGACATTTGACCTGTCATGCATACACAAGGGTGGGCTACACTGAACCTCCGCAGAAGCAATTTCAGTCTCTTGACAGCTCAAGGTTTTTGCATTGCATCTTCCACCTCGACACAATGCTCTACAATCTGGCATTCATGGCAGAAATGATCCAATAATACAGCGTTTTATATGCCAAGACCACATTTTAAGACTTTATTTTCAGATTGCCTTCACTTTTCAAAAGGGAACTGACTTGTAACTGTGAGTTCATGTGGAGGTTCCTGAAGAGGAGTGTCTACTTATGGATTCAGCTGTTAATCTTGCATTTAACAATTCATCTCCAGTGTAGCATGGAGACAGGCATGCACACAATACAATATACAGCACATGTCCATTTTCTTGCTTAATATTAGATTAATATTTAGCTGTTGGTAAATAAAGCCACGCTCCGGTTGCTTCTGTTTTCCTCACACCCAGCTCTAAATTACATAGCTCTTTCTAGGAATTTTCCTAAAACATTATTAGGAAATTACAGACTTGCAAAATAAAGAATAACCAATTCAGTTTCCAATTAGAGAGCTCAGAAAATAACTTCGACACCACAACACATGCAGATTGCGTTTTTTCATTTGATGTGCTTTTTTTTCCCCCATTAGTGCAAAAAAATGCTGTGTTACATCAAGCACAGCAGGTGGCTGTAAAGAGCTTCAGTGTGTTTTCCTCCTGCTGCTCTCAGGCCTGTATGTTCTCTGTGTGTGGTGCATTGAGACGGTGGGACCGAGTTTGGTTTCTGCAGCTGGCAGCACTGTGGCGCTCATCATGCAGGTATTACGAGTCCTGGGGGGAAAAGCGGACTTTTTCTTTTCCTGGATCAACAGGCCCAGAGGGACGGGATGCGCAGGCAAAGCAGAAAGCTGATTGGCTACACATACTTAACGTGTTTGTGCCTGTTTGGACCTCTTTTTTCCTTTGCTTCTATCGAGGGAAAAGATTTTCCCTCTCAGCCTAATCTCTACAGTTGAGAATCACGGGGGTGGAGAATAAGCTTGGGATGTTCACAACACCTGGGGACAATTACTTTCCCAAATAATCTGCCGGTCATAATCTAACAAATGCCCCAAAAAGGGCTCAACATGGCACAGACTTGGCTTATTTGAGACTGAAAATGTGCACAGCGACTCAGTCTTTTTAGTAGGTCTGTGCTTTTTCACACTGTATTTAGACCGATGTAGATTGTGAACTCAACCACCATGAGATGCAGTGTGTATCTGGGCCATTAATTCAGGGGAGGGCGTATCAAACTGATTTCCAATTCTTGCAAGACGCATACGGCTAGACATGTTTCTTCTCATCCGCTCAGAGAGGAGGAATACATTTCCGTGACAGAGGAAACACTGCAGCCGAGATAGAGTTATTTTTGGTCAGTAAATGAATCCGGCTGAATTGCAGCCTTGAACATGAATCAGAACATTCTTGCCTATTTCAAGTCACACCTTTTCAAACACGAAACGCTTCTTGTGAAAAAAAACAAGTCAGTAATTCCTAAGTTATTAAAGTTTCAGTTCTTAAAAGTGTCTCCCAATTCCGCCCCTAGGAGGTACATTGTCAAACGGTGGCATGCATATGTTTGATGTTTGTGTCTCTGGAAGCAAGCCTTTGACAGCACAATATTTCCCTCCCTGTTCTGAATGCACTCCCATTTCTCTCAGGCATGTAGGAGCTCATACGAGGCCTTTGCAACAGAATAAAAAAAAACAACAACAACAAAAAAAGCCAAACCATCACTATTCTAATTTGGAGCTGTTTGTGTTCTTACTGCTCAATCTCTTGCTGACCCTGTTTTCACTCGCCTCTGCGCTGACAGGTTGTTGATGGAATAATAAGGGTGTTGGGCATGCAACAGCTAAACCAGGGGATACGCACAGATCGATGGGATTGCAGTGTAAATGACACACAACAGCCCACATCAGGGGTTTTAGTCCATACGCAGTCATCAACCAACACCCTGGAAACAATCTATATACACCAGGGATACACCATTAAAGATATATTTGAACTTTGATTGTATATGAAGCTGAGCAAATTAACATGTTATGTAATTTGACATCAAAATGTAGCTGTAATGTGTGTCATAATGTCTTTGTACAAACACACTGTAATGGAGACACAGATAACTGATATAATTATAGATAAGCAATGTTTGTTTTGAGAAGAATGGTTAATTATAATAAGCCCCCACAATCACCGAGGGGGGGAAAAGGGCCCACGCATCATTGATAATAGGTAGGGGAAAAATTTATAATAGCTTAAATGATAAATCAAATTGCATAACACCTGCTCTCTGTGACTAATTACGCGGTTGCAAAACAGTCGCAGTGACCAGCGTGTCACGGTGAGGGGGGGGGAGAAAACAAGTAGAATTCATAAAGGAACGCGCAGACCTCGACGTCTAGTTATTATAAGAGTCATTCCTCACAGCGGGCACCTTTTGGACCCGGTGATATTTTCAGGTATTCATTTTCGATCCTTTTAACATATTGTCAGTGGGTGGACAAGTTTAATTAGCGGGGAAAAAAAAAAAGAAACATGTTGGTGGAGGCCAGACGCTGAAATTATCTGAACTCTCAAGAGATTCACACAAACTAACAAGGACTTTTGCTCCTTTGCTTTCAAGTATACAGCCGTCTTACCCGACTGTGGTATTCTTAGAAGATAATATTTGTTTGATTACGTGCTTGGTTGGTTTATCAAAGTGACATTATTTTTGTTGGTTACCTGCAAGAATGTGTTTCATGTGCATCTCAGTAATGTACTAATACATAACTGGTTTGCTTTTGTTTGCACATTCCATTTATCTCTTACATTTCTGTCATTATCGACGTACTGTATATCAGAATAACAACAAGTGAAAGGGCTAATGGAACACAAACAATATAACTGACATAAATATTAACACTCAGTCTTCTGTGATGAAAACATTACTAATTATTTGAGCTGCTGTGGGCCTTTTGTCCATAGAAAAGATAAAAAAAATTACAGGTTTCCCCAACAATGGCTTCATCAAGTGTAAGCCATGACAGTGAGCCCCCACAGTTACAGAGAATTTAGCCATCATTAGTTTATCTTAATTATGCTCGGGCCATTTTTATTTATTTTTTATTCAACAGGTAAATCATGTTATGACAGATTTGTTTTCTTTTTTTTGACACAAGTAATTATTTGGTTCATTTTTTTCCAGTTCAGTTTGCATTCATGTGTAAATGAAGGATTCTTCTTGTATGTTTATCTACAAGTTTGCCTCATTTCTGACAGTTTTTTTTATATAACAAACTGTCAGTCACTACACCTGTATCTGTACCTGCAGCATTAGATTGGTTTAGTTTGGTCTTGAAACAATATATGCATAACGTAATTGCAAAAGTACACACATCAGAAAGAGCACGGCGGGCTTACTCATCCGTGGCACCAATTCTCTGCATTAATAATACTGTCACACAGGTAGATGTTAACACCAATGAGTATTTACTGCACCAGGTTTGGTGGTTGTAACCATGCAATCACAAGAGGCGCATGACATTTTGCATTCATGATTACATTAGAAGCATTTGTTCTCACATCTGAAAATAAATGAAGCCAGCTTTGAAACCAAGAAAACAAAATGATCATATTGTTACCCAGGCTGTTTCTTAAGTCGCCAGAAGTAAGATAGAGCTCAAAATCTGGGGAAAGCAGGGTAAAATGCCCCACTGGAGAACAATTTTCTTTTAAATATCTATAATTTTAGGGTTATCTTACCTTTACCAGTTTAAATATAATGGACCTCAACTTGAAAAATCTGCATATTTTGCTTGTTTTGGACTGTCAAACCCACTTCTTTTGGTTTCCTCCCACCAGTGAAATGATTTCCAAAGCCAAGAAAAAAACCTGAAGTCAAAAATGACTATATCAAACGATCTGAAGGAGAATTATTAGGGCGGGGAAGCATCTTACTCTAGTTTACCTAAACCTTTAGATGACTAAATTAGAAATAAAGTAATCTGAAGTGAAGTGAATTTACTACTGAATCAGCCTAAAGGATTTGGTCGATGACAGACCAAGACACTGGATCATGGATCCTTGATATGTTATTTCCGGCTGCCATCTTTCTTTGTTTAAAATTACAGTGCATCACAGGGAAGATTTTGTAGCAACGCGACGGGGGAGCCTTTGAGGTTCCTGGAAATGTCTTCAAAACAGCGGTAACCTAAGTGTTGTCAAACGTCCTGCTGGGGTTTAGAAATTCAGAATTATAGTTGGGTAATTATCTTAGTGAAAAACAGGAGCTTAGCTCATGAACTACATCAAGTGCCAGACGTATCAAATATGAAAAGGAGGAGAGGCACACCACAAACAGCAGGGGACAGACATGACACACCAACAAAATATGTGTTATTTTTTCAGCTTTTTGTTGTTTTCTCTTCTTTCTTCTTCATCTTCTTTTTTTTTTTTAAAGAACACTAAAGAGAAACAGACCAACACTTGTTTCTAGACAAAAGCAGGACAGTGACATGAGCATGGACAGGTAGACTGATGCTGCAGTGATTCTGTTCTGTGCTTTGAACCAGAACTGTGGAGTATGAAGCCAGATGAATGGGTTATCTGGGTATGTTGAGCCTAAAAAATCTTCACTGTTCTTTCTCATCATATCATTAAAGAATCACAATTTGCAATATTGGACGAGTAGATCAACTTGTCTCTGATTATGGGTGAGTTGAAATATGAAATAAAGTTTCATCCATCAAGTCCCATCTTTCAACACACATTAACAAAAATATTGATTATCCATCCATCCATCCATCCATCCATCCATCCATCCATCATCTATACACCGCTTAATCCTCACTAGGGTCGCGGGGGGCTGGAGTCTGTCCCAGCTGACTCAGGGTGAAGGCAGGAGACACCCTGGACAGGTCACCAGTCTATCACAGGGCAAAAATATTGATTATGCAGAAGTAAACTGGTGATATTTTCTGAACCATATGTAGTTGCATGTGACAATAATGCAAAACAAAACATATAGGGAACTTTTTAATATGAAATACTTGATAACAAACACTGAACAAAGTTGAGTAAGTTGGACAATCTGTACTACAAAAACAGAAATATTGCCAGATAGCTTAATCCAAGTAGAGCAGAGTTCTGGGGTTTCAAAATGGCTCTTAAAATATTCCTTTTGTAAAATATATATTCTCTCTTTTTTGGAGGAGACTCATCTTGTAGTTTTGCATCATTTCTTTGTGAGTTATCACAACACTAGATCACTGGGATGACATCATCATCATCATCATCATCATCATCATCATATCACCACAACCTAACCCACAGATGTGTTGGGATAGAGGGATATTTCTAGCAGCGAATTCTCCTGCCTTCACATATAGTTAATGGTAATCTGATGCACCTCTGTGAGCAAGACTTTAGTGGTGAACTTATTCTCATTATCACCGTGGAAACGGTTCGATAGGATCAAAACAGATTCTAATGCTTTGCATTGGAAATAAACTTGGCCTTCAACACGAGTGTCACTGGTAATGTATGAATACATGTATATTTATAAGAGCTGCCGAAGAGTTTACATTCAAGCATCTCTTCCAGTAGGTATATGAATTTAATAGGTACAATAGGTAACAGTTCACTCTGTTTCTCCAGCCTCCAATATGAAAATCATGCCCATAATCTGTCTGTCTGTCTATCTATCTATCTATCTATCTATCTGTCTATCTATCTATCTATCTATCTATCTATCTATCTATCTATCTATCTATCTATCTATCTATCTATCTATCTGTCTATCTATCTATCTATCTATGATTATTGTCACATGCAACTTATATGATTCAGAAAATATCACTGGATGAATTCTGCACTATCATTAAAAAAAAAAAAAAAATCTGTGCTGAAAGATGGGACTTTTCATCATGGCTTCCAATTTTTTCACATTTCATCTCACCCATAATTCAAAGATTATTTGACCTACTTGTACCTGTAATATTGCAGATTCTTAATCGATGACATGATGATGAAAAAAAATATGAAAATGTCGTGCTTTTTTCATGAATATTTCCTGAGATATTCCTGAAATAGATTTTTTAAGGTAAAATTTATCTCTACAGATATCATTTATTAGGCTGCATCTGCAAACCTGTAGAACCACCAAAAATTCACATGATTTTTACGCTTTTTTTTCGTTATATGACAATGTCAGACCTGAATGCACCTACATCATGCTTAAATGTGTGAAATTTCAAGTGCAGCTGTCACGATCGAGATAAAGGAGTAAAATACTTGCATTAACTTAACAATTTTCTCCGGGCATGCATCATTTGCAGTAATAGCCCTGTCCACCTTAATGCGGTTTTATAGCCTTCATAGGAAAAACCTGTTCCTGTTGAATGGGGTAGGCGGAGCCCGTCGGTCCATTTTGTGCGGAAAAGGAACCAAATGACGCACCGCATGCCCCCTTTTTACGCAGGGAAATTCCGGCGACCAAAAACATTATGTCTGATTTTTAAAGAAAGATTTAGTCCAACACAATGAACAAGACCTGTGTCAAACTGGCTTCCCCTTAAAGCCAGACGTGGCAGACAACAGATTTACAGATTTACTCCTGCAAGTTTGTTCATCCCTGAGATATAATGGACTGAGCTGTCAGATAAATGCCACATTCACGCGTGTTGGAGACAATAACAAGGCTCAGCGAGGAATATTCAGCACAATCAGGTGCTCACAAAGCTGCACGGCAACATAATGCGCCATTTAAAAAACATGATTCCCCGAAGATGCTGCGCTTTATCATGAAATGAACACGAGGCCGCAGAGATCAGCCAGGCCTTCTGTGTGCAATATCTGTGCAGGATTCCTCAAAGTAAGTCGTTCTCCCGTTTGAAGTTATTGCATTTATGTGCTGCATGTGGCAGTGTGCTGTGTTTCATAACTGTGTGCCTGTGAAGCTTTTGTTGATCAGCATTCCGGTTATTGATTGTTGTGTGTGTGTGTGTGTGCAGTGCTCACTTTGTCTGATTATTGTTTGGAATTAGTTTTAGTTGATAGAACATCTGCCTTGTACTTGTGCTGAGCTGTGCCTGCCAGCTTATTGTTTTAGCTTACAATATTTGTGCAATTAGCGGTTGCTTGCCAGACTGATAACAAAAAAAAAGGAGCCAAAACAACCCAAAACATTAATCTCCCCAGTTAGATTTTATTTTTTTTTGTTCCATAAATATTCTGAGAAAGTTCTGCAAAGATCGACTCATGTTTTCAGCAGGGAGTTGGATATTAGTTCCCAGAGTGAGGCAGCATAACAAAAGATGTTCTACAAAGTGTTTGGGGATAAAGGTGTTTGACCATTATATCCTTTAGTTCCTAGACTGAGGTGTTCTTCAACAACATCCCCAAAACACCCTCAGAACATTGCAGGCTGAATTTTCCACTATGAGTAATATAACGCATTCCAGGAACGTTCTAAAGCATTCTGTATGGAAACCGTTCTGTCTACTGAGGCCTTGATAACATCTGAAAACAATCCTTGAGTGTTGATTTAAAAGCATTCTTCCTTTTGTTGTCATGGAATATTGTGAGAATGTTTTATAGAGAAACTTGTTAGAATGTGTTCCCTGTCGTCTGACGTATCGATAGCATCTTGAAAATGTTTTCACAGAATGTTGTATTGAAAACATCTTTACCTTGTTGTCATTGTGGGACCGTCTTGTTGTTAACCCTCTTTTTAATGTGCTCCCTAAACAAAAAAGGCAAAATGCTCCACCTTTAATACGTCACATTCCAGGAACGTTATAAAACATTACGTAAAAAAGTCTTCAGAAGCCTTGATGACATCTGGAAAACATTTTTTTGAAAGTTGGTTTCAAAACGTTCTTCCTTTTGTTATCATAGAACAGTATGGGAGGATTTGTGTTCCCTCAACAACATCCCCCAAACACCCTTAGAACATTACAGGCACAATGTTCCACCTTTTGATAATATGTGAAAGTACAGGAACGTCTCACACAGAACGTTCTGTCATCCAACATCTATATTGCATCTTGAAAACGTTTTTTTAATGATGTTTTGAGAACCTTACTTTTTTTTTTTTTCATCATTGTGAGATTGTCTTACAAAAGGACGTTCTATGATGGTTCCCTTAATAAAAAGGCAAAATGTTCCACCTTTTAGGATATCACATTACAGAAATGTTATGAAACGTTTAGATAAAATAAAAAAAAACTTTCAGTCTTCTCAGGCCTCAATAACACCAGAAAACATTTTTTAAATGTTGTTTTAAGAATGTTCTACCTTTTAGTTGTCATGGAACATTGTGAGAATGTTTTATAGAGGAAAGTTCTATAATATATTCATTCAACAACATCCCCAGAACGCAGTCAGAACATCGCAGCCAGAATGTTTCACCTTTGTGAGTATATCAAGTTAAAAGAAGGTTTTCTAAAAATCATCAGAGGCATCAAGACCATCGAGAAAACATTTTTTGACTGTTGCTTTAACAATGTTTTTACTTTTGTTATCATGGAATATTGTGAGAATGTTTTACAGAGGAACGCTCTACAATGTGTTTTCTCAAGAACATCCCCAAAATGAGAACATTCAGATCATTGCAGCCAGAATGTTCTACCTTTGTTAATATATCGCAGTACAAAAACACATCTGAGGTCTCAAGAACATCAGGAAAGCATTTTTTGAATGTTGCTTTAAGGATATTTCCCTGTCCTCCTTTTGCTGTCATGGAACCTCTTCTGAATAATAACGATAAAACATTATATTTGCTTTATAGAAGCATTACTGGAAATGCAACTTTTCTGACAACATTCTTTGAACATTTGGTTAAAACATTTTTCTTTAAGAAATTATTAGAACTTGTTGGCAACGTTATGGTCCAGCGTTGTGGGAACGTTCCTGCCAGGTGGCTCGCATCCTGTTCAAAGCTGCATATGGTTCGTTCTTAAAATCTCTGCACCACCGGTAGTGTCAGCTGTGTTGACATGCAGGAGACACGTCTGACTCAAAAATAGCAGCGATTTTTAGAATTAAGCCTGTATTAACTGCCTGTTTCTTTGGTGCCCACGGAGGCTTTAGGCAGAGTTATTTCCTCAAAGCAGAATCCGTTCTGTTCGAGGTCCTTGTCAGAATGAGTGACGCGTGTTGGCGAATGGCCGACTGCAGGGGAGCAGTTAGAGAAAAGTTGCATGTTGAAGCTTTAACCACATTGGATCCTAATAGCCTAACAAGTCAAGTTGTTTTCCTTCTCGCTGATCGCTGTGTTGTTGCATCACACGTGTCACTCAGTAGTCGGAAGAGTTTTTTCACACCTCTGTGTTCCAGCTGATATATTTCTCAAGCTCACTTAATCAAAACCTGGAGAAGAAAAACATCCCAGCATGCTGAGTGAGCTGATTCAAAAGACAAATTTGCATGGAAGTGGAAGAAGCCTGCGGATGCACTGACACTGTATGGCTCCGTAAACTTTGTCCTAATATAGACATTCTATTTCATTTTAGTTTTTTTTTTTTTTTAAACCTCTACTTAATTAAAGCTTAGCATAAAAAAAAAAGCAAAAAAACAAAACACACAGATTTTGTCTATAAATGTGCTGACGTGAATATGTTCCAGTTAATTATATTCACTGTTCACAGCAGATCTCAAATTGTGGCTACAGTGTAAACCAGCAGGGATCTGGCGTTGAGTCTGAAATGACTCATCCACCGTTAGCTACACACAAAACGCTCAGTAATGAGGAGTAAATTGAGATTGAGACACTGATGAATCATCGTTTTCTTGCACGATGGTGTTCTGTTGCACAACCGATTCCCACGTCTATCAAAGGTGAAGATTGGGCTTTTGCTTTGGACTTGCTAGATGCCATGGACGCATTTTGTTTTATCGCTGAAATTTCTGCAGGGGAGGGGGACGACTATGTAGTGCTTGAACTTCCCCCACAGACAATTTGCATATTCAAATCAAATGTCAGAAAGTACACTGAACAAAAATAAAAATGCAGCATGCAAATGGGATGAAGTTAAAAAATCTCATTTCCATTGGAAATTTAACCAACTGCATAAAATGTTTTAACTGGTGATAAACCCTCAATCGCTGAATGAATCCACACTCAGACAGTGTGACCAGATGCTCTTTTTGACCGGAGATTTTCAAAGAGCACCTTAGAATCCAGCTAAATTCAACTGACATTTATGCCGCAAATGACAAAAGAAAGACCAGAATGGGGCGAGCTGGCATGTTGGCTGCTGGCACGTCGGTTAGGGACGTAGCCAAGCACTTGAAAATCCACAACTCCACTTTTTGTAACAATGTGATCCAGTTACACCAAAATGTCTTTTAGCGTCGCCAAGTGATTTGTGAACTCTGACCTCACTCTTTGTCTGCCTATTATCGTTTCCAATATTGTGCACACTTGTTGTGGAGGTGCCATGTGTTTGAACAACAAACACTTATTCCCCTTTGTTTAAAAAATGGACAGAATTTAGTAAAATTTTACATGCATGATGCTGCATTCGTTTGCATGTTGTTTGTAGCAAAGGACGCGTGAGGAGTAACTCCACCAGGTGTCTTGGGCACTAATATGCCAATATAAAGACATCGAGGCAAAGTCATACTCAAGACTTACCTTTTCAGTCACACTCTTGATTGATTTGAATTGGTTTTATTTATTTATTACTAATTCTATTCAGTGATATCTCTATTAATTCACGTGTTTACACATTTTAGTTTGTTCAGTGTCGCGTCTATCCATTTAATCTGTCTTTTATTTTTATTTCATTTGGTGTTTCCTCTTTGCAAAAGGGTATTCATGATGGTGTTTTCATAGTTCCTCATTCCATGTGTTTTTAAATCCTTCGTTTAGAATATGATTTTGGGGGTTTGTTTGTGTTGTTTTATTGCGTTTTTATTTGTTTCATCTCTAAAGCACTTTGTGTTCCATTTCATTTGAATGAAAAGTGCTGGATAAACACAGTCTGACTGATTAATTGATTGATTGCGAGCCAACATCCCACCCTAGTTCTGAGCTAATTTGCGTTCTTCTCGCCTCTGTGTGTTTTTGCATTTAAGTTTTCTTCTGTCATATTTCATGGAAGGTGTTTTGATATGTGACACTATATGGAAAGCATAGGTGAAAATAATAGCTTGCTAGTGCTGGCTGAGCACGCTGTCACACTTTCACGGCAGACTGGGGCACATTACTGTTATTAATTAACACCTGGGCTGTTTTTTTTTTTCTTTTAATGTATTCCAAAAAAAAAAATTGCAAGTGTAAAGTGGAGCTACTACCGTCAAGTACAACCTTATCACTCAGAGGTCACACTAACACAACATGTACTGGTGTTTTTAGTGCCTCGGCTGATTGAACCTGTAGTCAGGTGGAAGTTCGGGGGGGGGGAGAGAACGATGCTACTCGATGACAATGGTGTAATTTTTTTCTGCCTTGACAGGTGCAACAAATTCAACACAAGGGTGAGGGAGATGTCAATCAAGCGCAGTCTGTGGACACCCACACAGTCCTGGGAAGAAGCCTAATCAGTCAGCACAAGTGAAAACATCCATGTGGATGGACTGTGGGCGTGTAGGGGCGGTGACAGATAGTGTCACAATGATGTTCTAAATCTTTGATAATATTATGAGGTGGTCACATTTTAGAGATACAATAGTAGTCTTTGTGAAAAGAGCACTTTCAAAAACCGAGTTGCAAAGTGTCTGACAAAATAAAGACGGATCAAAACACAATGCGGCAAATAAAAACCAACACAGGAAAAGATATACGACAGCTAGAAGGAAATTAAAACTCAAGTAAAATCTGGAAAGGCTCTCGGATGAGTGTGCTTTTAAAAAGGGGGCTTAAAAGAGGTCAGTGTCTCAGCTGACCTGATTTTCTTGGACAGATCGTTCCAGAGCCTCGGGGCCCCGACTGAAGCACTCTGTCCCCTTTAGTTTCCCACCGAGCCCCTGCACAGACAAAAGACCTCTGTGCGAGGATTTCAAAGCGGTGCGTACAATACTGAGAGGGCCTTAAAAGAAACCAGTTACATCTTAAAAATCAATCCCAAAACATACTGGGAGGCAGAGTAAAGAGGCTGAAACTGGACTGACGTGATCACGTCTCTTGGTTCCGGTTAAAAGCCTGCCAGCTGGGTTCTGTACAGTCTGGAATGGATCAATAGTTGTTTGTTTTATTTTTTGGTTCAGGCAGGTAAAAATGGCTGCTGCAGCAGTCCGGTGGGGGATGAGATGAAAGCTCGTAAAATGGTTTCTGTGGCTTTAAAAAGTAAGATGGATCGCGTTTTTTGGAAAGATTTCTGAGATGATAAAAAAACCATGATTGCACAAGCTTTGTGGTGTTGTGCTCAAAAATGAGATTACTGTCAAACCCAAATGCCAAATGTCTTTCCAGCAGGCTTGATATGATTCAAAAGGGGAACCGGCTGATGAGAATTTGTTTTGATATGCATTGGGACCCAATGACAAGGATCTCTATTTTGTGCTCAAATTTACCTAAAAGTGTAGCAATAGATGTTGTTTGTTAGTAACCATGAACAGACAGAATACCTCAGATCCAGAAAATGGTTGATGAAAGAAACCCAAGAGGCAAAACCGGATCTGTCTGTATTGCATCATTTAAGTGCAATGTAAAAACATAACCTTAAATAGAGCAAAATTAGAGCACAAAAATGCAAAAACAGCGAATCAAATGTAAACGAAAACCTGCAAAAAACACAATAGCAATTTTGCAAATGGTTGTGTTGAAAGCATTGCAGTAGGAAGAGTGCAAGCACAACATTCAGGAAGAACAATGTTACAAATTCAAATAGATCAGTGATACAGCACCTTGGAGCACATTCAGCCTTGTGGGGATATTGTCAATCATTTGCATTATCTTTTGCCTCTGCAAAGCCGTGCTGTGATCTATACATTCGGAAGATTTGCATCCCGTGCGATATTTAATTGGAAGCTAGCATGGGCTCCACAGGATTCGCTTAATTTAATCAGTTTGATGGTTTCTACTCAGAGTCTGTCAGGCATGTTTGAACCAAATTGCACAGTTTTGATGATTCACTGACACCAGCGAATATGGCAATAAAATATAAATGAGGTTTAGAATCGTGCAATTTAGAGGAAGTCCTGAGGTTGCTGCATAAGTTTTTCTTCTTCTAAAGTCGTTCAAAACGTGGAGTGAAGGGTCAAGCACGTAATTTAAGGAGACGCCTGGGTACCGTCGTGTTTTTTCTTTTTTTTTGTACTTCTTGTTTCTGTAGTAAGGTCTAATAATTGGCAGCTAATTTAAAAGTTGTAGAGCAGAGGTTTTTACTACATTTCAGAAGACCAAAATAAGCTGTTTGCTTATAGATAGAGTAAATGTTTGAGACATATTTTACCGCCTCTTCTGCTTTGCTTTTATTGCCATCCCGTATCTTCAATTCAAAGCAATAAGGTTCAGTGCAGACTTGACCACTGCTGCGTAATGCCTTCTTTAAATTCAGTTTGGGGAGAGAAAATACCCACAATCAGTTTCCTTCATAGCGAGCCTTCTCTTGAATAGAGTAACTACAGTGAATTTTGATTGTATGGAGAAGACCGTGGTGTTAAATTTGAGAGTGCAAATTGGGGCAGGGGGAAAGAGCTGGAAAGTGCAGGGCTGTGTTGTGGAAACTGAATTTTAGAGAAAAATAGAACACTCACCAATGTGTTTATTTCTTTAAAACGTTGGCTGCCACAAGAAAATGACACTAAATCTGATTACAGGGCATTATTTATATAAACAACAACAACAGACAGCACAATGTAACCACAGTATAGATTGTGGCTTAAAAAGTTGATGAAACGGATATAATTATGGCAGCATTGTTCATCCTCTAATGTGCCCACTCCCCTTTGGATTAGGTCACAGGTCCCTAAAGCTGTTATTGTTTCCTTTTAAATTTGGCACTTTGCTTTTCCCAGCAGAAACAAAAAAAGCATTCCCCAAGGAGGGAAGACCTTCACCGTCGTCCTGTATTGTGTTTTTTTCCCCCCTAATTTAAGGTGTTATTTCTTTTTGCCTGTGAGCTCCCCCATTAGGCAAAACAGATCCTCTCCTCCTTTTAGACGGCAGTAAACCCATTCATGCACGAGTCTAATGTGACATGCCCAATTATAATATATTAAGTTTGGGAATTCTACACCACCTCCTGTATTTGGGCAGCTATGAGGTTTTTATACTCAATCAGAATTTTATTTTATTTTTTTTCCCTTGCTGGGTAAAGTTTCAGTCATCTCCTTCAATCTTCGTTGCTGTATTTTTTTTGGGATTTATCGGCAACACCTGCACAGGATGGAGCAGTTGAAGTAATACATTCATTTATCTTTGATATGGGCGAGTCAAACTATCTATTCGGATCATACCTGACACCTTCAAGTATTAGAATTTTGTCTCGAAAGGTTTCTAATATTTGGTGTATGAGAATCCTGATCAAGAGAAAGGAACCCGAGGCTCAGTAAATGCACCCTCACCGTATCCACTCGGCAGAACCATCCATTTATCAAAATACATTATATATCCTGAGAGAAAACCAAATTCTTCTCTCTTCTCCTCTGTGGATTCCTCAAATTTGGATTATGATCATCATCTGCATAAATGTAGCATTTCATTTGAACCTCTAATGCACTGCTGGGATTCCTAATGGCCTCGGCTAGGGGTTAAAAAGGCTCCTGGATCTCCTCAGAGGCCTGTGAATTCAACACACCCAGGGTATTTTCTCGTTATCTGGCTTCGCTTAGCCTAACAACCACTGTTTGCAAAGCGTTCCCACGAACCTGGTTATCAGCGCAATAAGGCAACCCAGTTGTTTCTGAATGTGGTTATGAGGCTGTGAACATAAAAGAAGCAGGGTTAGCAACAGGTGACCAACTGTGGACATGGACAGGTTTTACTGGCACCAGAGTGACATACTTTACAAATCAAGAGAAAACTGTAACATTAGAGAAATATGAAGATTTCAAACACATAATACAGACGAGGGCTGCAAGATGGTGCGGTGGTTAGTATCGTTGTCTCGCAGCAAGAAGGTTTGTGTCCCGGTGAGTTCTCCCCGTGCAGCGTGGGTTCTCTCAGGGTTCTCCAGCTTCCGCCCACAAGGTCCAGAAACATACTGAGTTAATTGGTGATTCTAAATTGTCCGTAGGTGTGAATGTGAGTGTGCTTGGTTGTCTGTCTCTAAGTGTAGCCCTGTGATAGACTGGTGACCTGTCCAGGGTGTCCCCTGCCTTCACCCTGAGTCAGCTGGGATAGACTCCAGCCCCCCTGCGACCCAAGTGAGGATTAAGCGTGTATAGATAATGGATGGATAATACAGACTAAAAGTAACACACTGCAGCAGCTGAAGCAGAGGGAAGCAACTGCAGACAGTGTGAATGTCAATAGGTTTATCAATATCACCTTCTAATTATTAGGGCATGAGTAGATCAGACTGCAGCTACAACTTCATAATCTGTTATTGTATCCATATATCGATATATTTATATGTTGCTGTATTCATAGTGCTTCGTCCACACTGTTAATTCTTCTAACACTGTAATATACTGTATGTACCATATGTTAAATAATGCACTTTACTGCTGCTTTTGCACTTCTGCTTACATGCTAAACTGCATTTTGTTGCCTTCCACTTTGTGCAATGACACTAAAGTTGAATCTAATCTGTTCAATAAATGTGTCACTTAAGCGTATTCTTCTAGCGTGCAAGACAATTTTAGCCTTATTCTCAACCCTGTGAGTGTTAAATGGTCTGGAAGAAAGTAAAAAACAAACATGTGTACACCTTTCTATATTTCTCACAAGAAGAACAAACTAATCCTAAACCGATGGAACGAGGAGTTTAAAATACAACACAGGCTAAAAACGGCCCCAGTGCTGCAGCCAAATTCAAAAAGTAAAGCTGTAGACTGTGAATTTGTAATTAATAGGCTCATCAGTGTCACTGTTCCTTTGTGTATAAGTTGCTAAAAGAGAGATTCCCTTTTAACTATCATCATGCATCACAAGACTGTATAAAAAAGCATAACAAATGTAGTCCCTTTATGCTACTCATAAAAACACATTATTTGATGAATAAGTAATCCAAATAAAAACCATTTTCATGGAGATGTGGAGGATGGATTCAGTAATCTCACATTAAATCGCATTATTATGGCGCGTTAGACAGTTTTAGTTCTTTCAGCTGTAACCCTGCTGGTGTTAAAAAGTCATGAGAGCCAGTGAAGAACAAACATAAAAACATCATTCAAACTGATAAGTAGACTTAGTGCAAATATTGTAAGGTCAACGAGCAGCCGACAATGCTTTAGCGTTTTAATCGGGTTCTGTTTTAGGATTATATCGCCCTCTAAAAAATCACTGAAAAACTCTTGTCTTCCCCTTCTCATTTACTTGCACATGGAGCTCGCAGGGTTCTTCCAGGAATGCTGCTGGTGCTTCCAAGAAAACTGATTGGTCAGTAGGTGGTGGTTTCTATCTGTATTGATCTGTTATCTGAAGCATAGCCTGCTCCAGAGAAGCATCAGTTACCATGGTGACGTAGATCGTTAACACCATCGTAGTTCTGCAAACCCAAAGTCGATAACCTCAACCATTAATAATTTCCATATCTTGTGTAAATCAATTTATTAACACAAATAATAAGAGTAGTCATGGTAGATAAGATCTTAATCTCTCGTGTTGTTTGAGTTGTTGTTCTCTCACAGAATTTGAACTCTCACCTCAATGTTCCAGTCGTGCAAAAACAAACCCTTGTTATGACATTATTTTTAGAAAATATTGTCTCCCTCCTTTGTACTGTTCTCGCCATCAGGTCAGGCTGACCTGGGGACATATCATCTTTTGCAGTAGTAAACAACATCTGGTTTGGAACGAAAGCCCCGAAACTCCTGTCTTCTAACACAAACAGTAGGAAATACTTCATCATCTCTTGGATAGAAAAACCACCAAATAAGCATAAGTGGGGGATTCTAATTGGTAGAAAGAGCCTGAGTGGGAGGAGACAGAAGAGAGATTTTTGCATTATTATTAAAAACATATGTGGAAACTAAGAAAGGCCGTGACTTTTCTCTGCAAAGACGTCTAACTGTGAGCTTTTTTCATTTCACAAAAGATCATAATTAGGGTTGGACGGATTATCAACTTGGCCGATATTTGATATTTTTCCCCCGATTATCTGTATTGATATTTTTATTGACCAGTTATTGATACATTAAATGCGCTGTTTGAGGTCTGATTAAGCCAGCGATCTCTGTCAGTAGTCCATCTCAAGCAGAGAGTGCCACAACTGAACAAGAAACACCAGCGGTCACTACAACCCAAGGAGTTAGAAGGCAGCTACAAACGACCCTGACACAGAATCTGGAAAACAATAATTGGAAATACTTTAAGATGTGGACCTTAGTGGACAATTAAAGTGATAGAGCTGTGAAAGGTTAAGGAAACAGGGAAGAATTGCAGGAGACTAACTGATCAATCTCAGTCGATCCAACATAAACTGAGAAAAGCGCCTTAATTTAATCACTCTTATTTCAATTTAACATATTCAGCTATAATCACCCTTATTCATGAAGAAGCTCACTTATGAATGACAGGTTCCTGCTATCACATGCTGCTAAATCATTTAATGTGTATCTGTTCCAGATATTGGGTAGCAGCCTTTTCTTGATGAGCAATAATCAGCATCGACCCTGAAAAACCAGATATCGGTCCATCCTTAATCCTAATAATGTCACTTCTCTGAGCAATTTTTTGAGTCCGAGTTTCCACCACAGTAGGATGCCCCACATGCCGCTAACAAGTACACTGGCCCTGGGTGAATAGTATTAGTAATGTGGGTTACTAACTTAACCCAGTTAAAACAAATCTTCACAAGGCTGAACTTCTCAGTGATTCTTAACTGAAGCCTCTTTTGCTTCAACTCATGTTTTTGACGGATGCATTCGTATTGAATGATTGTAAGTTTTTGCATACATATTTGCAATATATTGAGCTTAGGAGCCAAAAAACTTTCCAGAAGTGTGAAGAGTATTCAAGCGTAGAACTAATAGGAGCCACGGGAGCTCAGAAGGTGTACCTTTTTTAAGAATTAAAGATATAGCGGCTGAATCCAGGGAAGAGGGCAGGAAGCTTTTCTCCCCTGAATGCAAGTACATATTAGCAAGAGTAGTTGCTCTATTACTAAGACTTTCCCTATAAATGTTTAATAAAACTCTGGGCTATAAAAAGGACCGGGAACGTTTCCATTCTGTGGGGACTTTATTGTACTTATGACCTCAAGATCACAGGTTACCGGCCTCCCCAGAGCTTTTTTGCTTTGCCTCAGAAAGTGGTGGAGGGCGAAGGTTTTTCAGAAAGCTATGTATAGAGTGCATGTCTGAGGCGGTTTTTCATAAAAGCGATCCTCTCTGCTAGAGTTTTTGTCTCCTGGTGGTTTCTCCCCGACTCATCCTTCAGAGAAGAAATAACATTGGATACACGTCTGCCCACTGCCAAGTGTGCAAGCCGTCATCTTGGGGTTGTCCCACATTTCATATAATCTGTGCTTGGCATACAAGACGCTGGCTCGAGATCCTTGAGCGGAGTTGCCGGGGGATTGTCTTTTTAGATGCCTTTCAAGATCTACTGGTTGTTTTTTCCAAACCAAGTTGTTCTTTAAGTGCCTCTTTTATCCTGGCTGTTCAATAGGAAATAATGGCTCCCTTCAAATCTGCCCTAAGTGCATTCCAGGCACTGTATCTTTGTTATTTAATAGTAGTTCTCCATACTAGACCGTGCTCTGCTGTGCAAAGAATTAAAAAAAATCACTAATGATTTGTTTGCAGGGGGGCGAAGCGGCGATGTAGCATCTTGTGAGTGCTTGGCGTTTAAAAAAAGGGTAACTGCTCTAGGTAATTGCCCGACAGATTGTACAGTGTCTTTGTGGAGTAGGTGTGGCAAAGCAAAGAAAGGCAGATCTGATCACATTATTTCCTGGCATGATGGCACGTCTCTGGCACAACGAGTCCAATCCAGCTGCCAATTTCTTGCTCCTGTGGTCGGGCCGGACCGCTGGGAACAAATGTTCCTGGCACAAAGCATGCATTGTGTTTTATCTATTAGGTGCACAAAGAAGAGAATTGTGTAATGATGCAGCATATTGTGGATTTCATGCCGTAGGTGTGGTGTTGCGGGGCCTCTGCAGCGCTGCCTTTCATCTCCACCTGTTCAGAAATAGATTCTACACCAGCAAGGTCATGACGGTGGTGGGGGTGGGGGTGGGGTGGGGTGGTGGTGGGGGGGCAACAAAACATCTTATTTTGTCAAAGTGCTCTATATCACCAGGAGTATTTTCTACAGATTATTTTGCGTAGCATGACGAAGCATCCCAATGCGCTTGATGTTTTGTGCATGGCTGAAATTTGCGCCTGAAGGTAGTTGTTGTTGGGTGGAGGCTGTCTCAAGCATGTAGAAAATATCAAAATCCATGTCATGGCAGCGGCTTTAGTATGAGTCACGCTATCATGTGGATCATGAGAAGGCTGCTATTTCCCCTCCAGCTTTTAAACTCCACATCGAGACTCCGAAAGATCAAACAAAGGATAACAGTAAAAATGATGGTTTGAATGTCTTTTAAGGTCGATGTTCAGCGATAAGCTCAACTCCACATTTTAGTCCATGTGATGCATTTTAGCTGCTTGTTGGTGGTGATTTCTGGAGTTTGCTTTGTTCTTCTGTTGAACAGTGATGAAGGCGACTCTCTCAGTGCGCTGTAAAAAATGTAATTTGTTTGAACTGTTTTTAACTGGAATATGTTGAGAAATTTACAGTAATTTTACATTTGTTAATTTACTAATAATACCTTGAAAAGTCACAAAAAAAATAGTTAATTTACATGTTAGTCATATAAAATTGGGCAAAAACTGTAAATAATGAAACTGAATTTACCTTAATGGTAATGAGATGGTTTACAGCATTTGACTGTAAAATTACATTATTTTTTTCACTTTATTTAAATTAACAAAAAATCTTGTTATTTTACTGATGTTTGCCATTTTATGGAGGAAAAATTATGTATATTCATGATTGAATTTTTAAATGATTATTGTTCAGTATAATTATAGTGTGTTATTATGTTGACTGTAAACCCCCCCCCCAAAAAACCCAAAAAAACAGGCCAAAACTATGAATAATGTCCACATCAAATTGTGATTTAATAATTTATGTTTGAAAATTATACTATTTTAACTGAATTAGCAAAGATTATTGCTGCTTTATATATACATATATATAGCAACAGTTTCCCTAAGGTTTACAGTGAAGGGATCAATAAAGTCTATTCTATTCTATTCTGTTGTTTAGTATTGTTGTTGTTGTGTGTTATTATGTTGACTTTAAAAGAAAGGCTAAAACAATACATCATTAAAAATCTTTTTTTTTTTTTTTTTTTTTTACAAATATTAATTCTTTTCCAATATGTGACTGTAAAAATAAATATACTTACTGCATTCAAATTGGCAAAAATATCAATATTTAACAGACTGTTACTGTTGTTTTTGCAGTTTTTCAAAGTTGCAGTATTTTAGTTTTTAACATATTATTCCTGACACCCCTTGCTTTTTAATTAATTTATTTATTTTAACCGTGTCTACAGTGTCAGGCATTCTCTTACTGTTAAAGTGAGCACTCCTCCAAAATGTTTGTACTAATAACTCACCCCTTGTTTCCACGTACGGCTGACTAAGAGGTTTTGCTGCTCAGCGGAGACCGAGCTCCCAAACGTAGCATCCATTTAAGATGTTTAAAACTGTCCCCTGAAACGTTTCGCAGTAATGAAGTCTGCGGTAATCAGTCCTTATATCTTGTAAACATATTTATGAGAAAACAATATTCCCGTACGAGCTGCTTCTACAGATTCCTCCATAAGCCTGCCATTTGCTCAGTTATTAGCCAGAAGCCCTTATCAGTCATAGCTCGCATTGACCTGACACCGTGTAGCTGTAGGGGAGCCGCTGACTGACGGTCCCATGTTTTATCAACCAGGGAGCCGAGACAGTTTGCGACTGTGTCCATCTAATCTCTAATGATATGTCCCTTCTGAGATGTACAAGCGAAATAGAGGGCTAAGTTCATTCCACCGACGCTGATTGTTTTTGATAAATGGAATATGCGGCCGCGTGGCTCGCAGGACTCTGTTGTTACTTGTGCGTGTCGAATCGCCTCGCCAATAAAAGCAACACAACTGCACCCAAAGATTGTTTTTTTTTTAACCTTACGGAGATCAGCTGCAGCACAGCATTCTTAACCGCTTTTTTATTTTAGGCCGTTAGATGTGAGAAATGTAACAAAGATCTGATGAATAATCGTGAAAGACGCGGTTTCGTTTACACGCAGGGAAATGAAATGGATGAGCAGGTGGGTGGTGGGTGGGGGGAGGCAATGAGGAAGGTGTTGCCTACTCAGTCAGTGGCATGCTGTGAAAATGTGCCAATAGTCTACTTATGAAAATCCATATTGAAAGATGATTTTAAACACAAGCCGGTCTGAGAAGAAGTTTACCTGCTGAGAGGGCTGGAAATTCATTTGCATGCTCTACTCAACCATAGCCAGACCCCATCCTGAAAGACTGAATCACAGTCTGCTGCACACACAGCGCATCCTGCCCCCGAGGCAGGAGTTAAAGCAACGTCAGCGCATTATTATCTCACCATCTACACGCAACTACCAAGAAACCTGACGATGAACCTGTTTCTTTTATTTCTTTTTTTTGTCATGCTTGACAACCAAAAAAAAAAAAAAATCTGTGTTTTGGAGTATTAGGAGGGAAGAGATCTAGTGGGATTTTAGAGCTTGAAATGAGTTGACAGTTTAGGTTTCCACTGAGTAACCTCAGACTGACGGGTAAAAACAACCCTCTTCACGATATCGACAATACGACAGATTTTCTGTCTGACTGTCGATATCAGTTCCACGTGAAACTTGAAGTGGGAGCGAATCTGCCGCAAGGTGTAAAATTACAAGTTCAAGGAGATGACAGCACAGTTTATGAAGCAAGGAGCAGAAGTCATAGAAATCTAACCGTGATTATTAACGAGGGCTGCAGGGTGGCGCAGTTGGTAGCACTGTTGCCTCGCAGCAGCAAGGTTGCCGGTTCGCGTCCCAGTGGGGGCACCGGGATCTTTCTGCGTGGAGTTTGCATGTTCTCCCCGTGCAGCGTGGGTTCTCTCCAGGATCTCCGGCTTCCTCCCACACAGTCCAAAAACATGTTGAGGTTAATTGGTGATTCTAAACTGTCCGTAGGTGTGAATGTGAGTGTGCTTGGTTGTCTGTCTCTAAGTGTAGCCCTGTGATAGACTGGTGACCTGTCCAGGGTGTCCCCTGCCTTCACCCTGAGTCAGCTGGGATAGGCTCCAGCCCCCCGTGACCCTCGTGAGGATTAAGCAGTGTATAGATAATGGATGGATTATTAACGAATGATCACACATGGAGCAAAATCACTTTTTTTTTTTTACATATGGTAATTGTCCAAATAAATTACCAAGCTGTAGTTTTGTAATTCCCCATTTTCACACAACCAAACAGCCAAATCAGCGCATTAAGATATCGCTATCGAAGACTGATGACTAAACGGTTTATGTGTCTGCGTGGCTGTCGACAGAGACAGACTTTGTATATAAATGAATGCGATATGTAGACACATCTGAAAGAAAACAGTGAGGAGAAGTTTGTTTTTTTTCCCTCCCAGTGTAATGCATTACAGCGGAACACGGTTCATTGCGTCGAACATCAATCAAAGTTTGGTTTGAAGATACACATTTACTGTACGGTGGCGTGACAAGAAAAAAAAAATATTCTGGCTGATATTTTGAAATTGATTTCAGCTGCATTACTCAGTCCTGCTTACCTTCTCCGTCAGCGCCGAGAAAAACAAACAGTTGGGCTGATGGACACCTCGTTCAGTCTCTCGGTTCCTTGACCTTTTGTGTGTGAGAGACAGAAAGAGGGAATAAGAGAGAGAGAGGAGGAAGTTTTTTGTTTACTTCGGCATAGCAAAGCTGGAAAGCAGTTGTTGAAATAAGTCGTGGAATTGTGCTGGATATTGGAGTTTATTCTTTGACATATAGGAGACATATGATGTGGTTGTGTCATGCAAAAAGAATTCCTTCATGAATCGCCTGTGAAAAACAAAAATCTTAATGTTTTCCAAAAGAATCTTTCTGTTTTTTTGCACCTATAATATTTCTGATTTACATTTTGCTGCAGTAAAAAGCAAGGCTACGTGTGTGCAAGCTGAAAGAACTGCAGCTTTCACTGACATTAGCATTTTGTTTTGAGTTTTTGTCTCGCAGACAACTGTCGTGATATTTTCTAGTTAAATGTTGGACTCTCTGGCTGTGCTTTCTTTGGCTTCGATGACATTTTGCACAGGACAAGATAGCGTACAGTTTTTTTTTCATTTTATCTTCCGCCTGGGGGCTGCTGTCCATTTTATTTACGGTGGCATAATTTTAGCTCCGTCTCTCCCAGTAACAAATACAACATGCTCAAAGGGGCCCAAAGCCGGCGATTTTTGTGCTGGAAAATAATCCTTGGTGCATCTTTAGCTTATCATTTGAACAGGAAAATATGCCAAAACTGACTCTGCGACTGTCCAAATGAGTTTTGTTTGCCAACACTCGGTGCTGTTGTTTCTGCTTGAGCTCCAAACTACAGATAATTATAGGGGTTGCAGATAAAAGGTAACATTTGACGAGAAAGAGACAGCGCGTCTCAATATTTAGGCGACTCGAGGCAGGTTTGGCGTTTATCTCTGACCTCTTGTGTGGAATTTGCATGTTTGCGTTGTCCAAGCTAATGCTGCTATCCAGTGAATTCGATTCAAAGTGCCCAGCAGAGATGCATGTTTGAATGATTATATGTTGTGTTGACTTGATTGTGTCTTGCAAAGGTGTCTGCCTCTTAAAATCAAAATAGAGCTGCTTTTATTGAGGAGGATATAATTAAGCCTGAAGGGAAAATTACTGTTAAAGGACACTTCAAGCTTGATTGGAGTTTGTGCTCATTTCTTGCATCCCTTAACAGTCATCCTTAGTGAACATTTCTGTGCTGTTGTCGGTTGATTTAAACAGTTTGTCAGTTTTAGGCTGACACAAAGTGGCTGTTGTATAATTGGTATAAATAAGCCTAAGATATAGCGCTCTTTAATGTGCCGCATGCATATTTATACTGCTGCAATTGCAGGTTTAAATGAAAATAAGAGTGAAACTAAAGAACAGGATCATCTTGAGAAAAGGATAAAATTTCCCTCATTCACGGCTTCAAGCTAAACTGCATCTGAAACTATTATTTTTGTGTGTGTGTGGTGCCACGATGCCCTGAAATGCCTCCATGCGTTCAAACTTTAAAAAAAAGTTAGAAACTGATTGCATCTATTGAAAAACTTATCAGTTTATCTGATAAGGTTAAACTTTAATGCAGCAGTTAGATTTCTGTGTCTGCAAGCGTTTTTGATTAGAAACCGCCTTTGAAATACGTCCTTTTAATAACCAATTTGCTTCATTCAGGACGGAGGAACGTACGAGGCGGCCACTCTGCTGTGACGCTGTTAAAATGCAGTGGAGAATACAGTGTGTGAGGACATTTAAAAGCACACATTTCTCGTATGTAGCCACAAGCTATGACACAATTGTCTGATGACTGTGTTACAAGGTACGAAAATGATGGTGTAAATTCAGCTAACCACCAATTTCTCAATTTAACAATCTACCACCTCTGTTATGACAAAGCAGAAGTATTATGTTCCACTGGCCGACGGTTTCCAGTGATAACGGTATTTAACTATCATGCAGTACATCACTGTGTCGGTTGTTAGCCAGGAAGCAGTGACGGCGGACCTTTAATTAATAATCTGGTCTGTTTATTACAAGTGTGTCGATGAACCGCTGCACATTGTCAACACAACAATGCATCCCAGATTGCTATCTTTAACTGTGATCTTCAAGCCGAGACAGCTTTTTTTTTTTTTTTAATTCATCGGTAAGGCTAGGTTAAACTTAGAATGTAGATCGGAGGAGCCTGTTTTCCCCATTTCAGAAATCCTGACAAGAGTGCCAGAGGCTCTGGTCACTTTCATTATAATAGACAGCTGAGAAGATTTAGTTTCTGCTGCAGTCACCAGGCAGCTGCAATCAGGAGCGCGACTCTCTCACGCTCTTGCTCAGTAATTAGAAACAAGGAGAATGGAGGGAAGAGCTTGCATTTAACCTTCACATCCCCTTGTTTTATAAAATGTGAATTTAAACGTCCACAGTCCTTATGTCTGTCCTTATGCAGTCTCCCTCAAGGTCCTGCTTGTTATAAAGATTAAAAATGTTCTTGCTATAATAGGCTATTTGTTATTTCTGGTGTTCTGACAGTAATTACATCGCTAATGTTTTGGCTTTTGGATTTGTCAGCGTTTTAGAAAATAAGCCTTAAATACACTGATCAAAAAGACTCGACCTCGCAAACCGGAGTTCAGGATAATGAGTCGTGAGGTGTTTGCTTCTCATCCACACCGCGGCTAATTTCGTATGCCCACTGGGACGCTTGGCTTGCCGCCCTTCGCCGCGTGCACCGAGGGAATCCCAAATTCCTGTCGTAAAAAAGCACAGGAAGCTGTGACCTCTTTTGAAAGACTATGAATCATCCTGTTATCTCCATCTCCTCTCAGCACCATCTCCATCTCGCTGTCGAGTCCGGGGCTTGCTAAAAATGAAGTGGGGGAAGGCGGTGGTAATGACACTGCAATGGCATTCTCTCGAATTCAATCGAGGAATCAAATTTGCATGGCTTCGGCAAACAGCATTATGCGCTGAAACTCAAGAGAAAGATGCAGGTGGGGTGCTTAAAGTCATACAAAAAGGTGGGGTGATAGAAAGATCTGTTCAGTAATACCCCTTTTCAACAGTGCAGTCCCGGGCTCGGGTAATGAAGCACAGATCGTCATTAGTATGCCCTACGTGTCTAGTCAAATTACCTCTTGGCCTTGCTGCTGTGACTCAAAACAAGCAGCCCTTCAAGTCAGCTGATTAAATGCAGCAAATCCCTGCGTTGGCTGATTTTTCCCTTAATTGGTGGTGAAACCTTAAACCCGGTTCACACTCAAAATATCATTCCTGGGATTCCCACTTAATATGTTCAACCTCACCGGGGATCTAATTTGTCTAGAAACTCTTCCAGTTAAATGGGAAATTCGAAAGACGAATATAAAAGGTGAACTATTTTTTTAAGGGCAGCACAACCTCTCACTTGCATTCTTCTGAGTGAGCGTGCACACTGCAGCCTCATGCAGGGATTTTGATGTTTTTTTTCTTTTTAACTTTGATCAGTTTTATCCATGCACATTAGGACTGTATCATCCTCCACAATCCTCTGGATAGAATGTCATTTTAAGCCCCATGCATATCTATGAATCAACAGCCGCTCGCAAAATGAGCTGTTAGAGGCGTCTGAGAAGGCCGCGTTTACTTAAACGTTTGCTTTTTAACATCGTTAATCTTTGTCGCTTAATTATGCAAGCGAGGTTTGGAGATCTCACAAACACGGAGGGCGTTTGATTGATAAAAGGAGGAATTTGTGCTCCCCTTCTAATCTGTGTGCAGGAACAGAATGAGTTTCAAAGGTCACTTCCCTGCCTCAGACAGACATAATGGATATGTCACTTCTGTCTGTTTGTCGTGGCTACGACCAGAATATATACAAGTGTCACACTACGCATTGGACTCGTATCCTCAAGCATGAAATTATGTCCCAACCTGTATGAGTAAGGCACTGCAACAATTTATTTCTGATAGTTTTAGGCAGGGTGCCACCTCTATTGAAATCCAGAGACAAAGAATAGTGGTTGGCCTCTTTATTTTTTTTTATTTTTGCTTCCCTTTTAAAACTGCAGGATTAGACAACTGCACTGTTGCACAAATTCATGATCAGAAACGTGTCTCCATCAGGCTATTTACAGGTACAAATGATTGCGTTCATATGCACCCAAGGGAGCGACATGCAGCGTTCACATGTGGCATGATGCCAAATTGAATTCTTCAGTAAAAAATAGGCTTAAGCTGGCCCACTGCCAAAACACTAAGTAAATCTTGTACGTGCCACATTACAGTGTTATCGAAGCTAGATTTGATATGGCTTATGCTGTGTAAAGATGGCTAATAAAGGCTGTTATAGATGAATTAGAAGATGCTGGATTAAGAGTTTATTGCGTAATGTACCGTAAAATCTACAATATCACTTCATGTGTGCTAGCCACCTCTTATGTCCCCCTCCTGCCAGAAGAAGATAGGCTAGGTTGGATTTTCTACTGTTAATGACTGTGACATTTTCTAAATGTCTTGTAAAATAGACCACATTGCCTGTCTTTGAAAGGGAAGTTGGGACACCTGGTGGTCCAGAGCTGGCCAGGGTGCCCGAGAGATGGAGAAAAGGCTAACCTTTTAAAATAAAATGAGATTAGGTCATTCATCCTTGTCTCAGCATTTCCATTGTACAGTTTTGTGCGGAGGGGAAAAAGATTAAATCACAGCAATCTCGAGGCCTCTCACACAAAACCTAAACTCTAAGATTAGGTTTCATGCTTCCCATCTGCGACTTATAGCACAATACATATAGAGTAGCACAATGCTGGAAAGACTTTCCCACAGTGTGCTGCGCTTTTCCTGGCACAACTTTGACCCAGTCATCCCCTGCAGTGCAAGGTTAATCCTTATCTCAGTTAGCATATTGATTCTGTGAAGTCACAGTGGAAAAACGTTATCTATAAGGCATTTCAGACTCCCCCCTTTAAGTCCTCTGGCAGGATTATGCTTATGTACAGTATGCTGCATATCACATTGTTGTCCTGCTATCTACTTGGTGATAACTGTATGTTGAAGTCACAGCATTCATGTTTAGAGCCGGAAATCACTCGGAAACGGTGGACGACTTCCAGAAGCGATGATGAATTCTCCAAAAGAAGCCTGTAAGGATCGACCCCATTACGGAGCAGAACCACCAGAACAATTTTGCTTCCCCTTTGACTTAATATTCATGTTTCTTTACTTTGATCAGCTTGCTGTCAAAAGGAAATAATTCATGATGAGCGGCTTGCTAATCCCGCAGAATCAGTGTTTCCAGCAGATTAGTATTCACCAGACGTTTAATATTCATAGTATTTAAATTCATAACTGCACTGCTCAAATAAAGCACCTGACACCAGTACAGAAGTAGACTACAAATTTATGATATTTGAGGGTTTTTTTTTTCTTTTTGCCGCGGCTTGCTTTTAATTCCCACACATGTCACTTTGGTGGCTGCTGGAATAATTATCACCTGACTAAATATCTCCCAGCGATGAGCTAATTCTGCGTTCGGCTTAAAATATTACCTGAACAATGCTGTCACCGTGTAGCAAAAAAAAGGTACTTTTGATCCCTTTTTGGGGGGGAGTGTTTGCTGTCAAACAAATTTCTCCACATCACCACACTTGCTGCTCACTAATAATATTGCTCATCATGGATCTTGAGGTTGCAGATTCTGTTGTACTGCTGCTAGACTGACTTGCAATTTTGTTTGCCATCATTACTTATTGACTACTTTGTGACTCTGCAAAGTCGTTATTTGCCCAGAGAGGGTAAATTGCTATATGAGAAGGAGCTAGTAAGGATATTACACATAATGTACAAGATAAACTGAATTTTAACTTTCTAAACTTGCACCATTGCTTTTATTTACATTATAGATGACTAAAAAAATAAAAAAATCTAAGCTCCTGTTTTAATTCAGTCAAGATGCAAATGAAACCTGAAGAGGAAATCCGTATTCGACTCCCCCAAAACTTTGAGAGAAACCCAAAACAGCTGCAGGAAGCGAGAGCCCCGGTCTGCATTGGTGATTCAGAAAGCATCTGAGCCTGCAGTCTCATGTCATTCCCATTTAATATTTTCATTAAAGAGATTACACACTAAAGCCTTTTATAAAAGTCATGTCATTGTTGTAACAAATTTAACTCTCTGCCCCCAGGAAATTAACCGGGCGATGTTAACCTTTGGTGTGATAAAGATAAATCCCCAACTTGGGAGATACTTCTTTTCATGAGGACACCACTGTCCGGAAATAGAATAAACCGTTTTATCATGCTTCAGCGGTGCTTCAACAGTAAAACAGTGTTGCAGTTAGTGCTCTGCGGTGCATACCTTTTTCTCCATTTGCTCTTCTTTTTTTTTATTTTACAACCTTCTGCTAATGCCCACAGCGTGTCCCCTGCAGGAAGATCAAATGCACTTTTCTGATTTGGGACCAGTCAAGTTAGGAAGTAAGTTCCGAGACACTATGAAACCCTGTAATGCGATCTTTATAATGACCAGGTTTTATTTTTTATTTTTAGGGGGCTATAATCACAGTGGTTTTAGCTTCAGTCTCCTCCTCGCTTTGTGTGATGTTGTGTGTGTGATTTTTTTCCTTTTCAGAGGAACTGACTTGCCATATTTGTTCGCTTCTTGGATTAAATACAGGTACTATTTAGATTTTTAACAGTAATTGGGTCCCTTTACACGTTTTTTCTTAATTAATAAGCACTAAAATTGATTGTAGTTGTTCACACATTGACATAGCAACCAAATGCATTTCCCAATATTTACACGTGCGTGTTTGTAAGCAGCGACTAGGCAGAATCAAAGGAATAAAAATGCCACTAAAAATGTCAGTGAAGTGTACCTGTGGGAGCCACTTTGCTTCAGACGTTTACAGCTTTTTAGCGTTAAGAAGTCCACATGCTGAGCTGCTTTGCTTTGATGACAAGCTTTTCAAAACAGGAGATAACCAGCTACCATGTAATCTAACCTGTAAGTAGCACGTTGAGCATCCTCATATGATATTTTGTCCCTTCTGTGTAGAGTCGCAAAAAAAAAAAAACACTCAGAAGAGGAAAATTACAGGATTTGTTGAGGAGAACACATGATAGCCAAGCAACAACAAAGCAGCGTTGGACTGGATGCTAATGGGCTGCAAGTAATTTCATGGTAAAGAATGATCTGCGGGCCGTTGCGTTAACAAAAAATAATTCAAAGCAGCAGGTTTATTATTTGAATTATGTTGCACCATAATCATTTAAAATGTCTTTGTACCTTTGCCTCTGAACGTCGTGCAACAGCTGTTATCAATTCTTCTGCATAAATGCAGGGAGGCTCATTACTGCCTGTGTCAACACTGCATTTTTTATTTTATTTAATTTTTTTTTTGAAACACGTGAATCTATTTCATAATAATTGCTGTTGAATTATTAGCAGTGTAGGCATTCGCAAATGAAATTAGGAATTTCCATTAACTATCTACACAGTCTAAATGCTGTGTGGAAAGCCAGCTGACGGGGTGATTTTGATAAATGCGCACACGCATTAGGGATTCTGCTTTTAATTGTACATTTCGACTGCATCAGACGGAGTTAATTGAATAATTATCTTTAATATACACTGCACTGTTGCACACAATGCATCATTTAAAATCAAGTCCAGTGCTGAATCATTGAGGCTGGCCAGGTCATGCTGATTTTTAACCTATCTGGCAACGTAACCAGGACTGTACAATAAATGTTTCCTGTCTAGTTTGTCATTACGACATCAGCCCTTAAAACCCGCTAAGGAAGAATGATAGCTTTTTGTAGCAGCATCTGCAGGGTCTGATAAGCCATGTCTAGGTGGTGTTAGTGAATCAAGACCCTTGACTATCTCCATAAGCCCTGTTGCAGTGACCGGTTCCTAGATGTGGGTCTAGATAAGCTTCAGCCAGCACATCATTGACAGCTTTCAGGCAAAAGGATAACCAGAAGGATGAAGAAAGAAAATCAGTTACGATACATGTTCTGCGGGTCACCACGCAGACCTCCCCCCTCCGTTCAGCTGCTTTGTATCCAGCTTTACAACGTGGCATGCAGTCTCTCGGCTCTGCGGCTGCAACATGCCCTCTAGCAGGTGTGATGACAGGACAGTGTAATACAGGATTTTCAGAGACCTCAAACACCAGCTTGTTGACAACATGACACAAGGTTGTGTGTGTGTGTGTGTGTGGTGGTGGGGGTGGGACCAGCACAAGACAGCCTTGGGCTCAAATATGAATAACTAGCTTGTGTTTGTGGCCATGGCATGGGCGTGACAACTGTGCAGGTGCAAAAAGCCAGAGATTTGTTATTGCAAGCGTCTTCCTCATATTGTATAGGACTGAAAAAGCTTTGATGACAGAGGGAAATGTAAATTCTGATTTTGTCATGTTGTTTTCTTGTCTGATTTGTCCCCCTCAGTTACAGCATCTGTTAAAAATTACAATCAAAAAGAAAAAGCTATTGTTTTTTTCAGAGGCAACCTATTTTTTTATTTTTAAAAAACAATTTAGTCCAGAAAGTGTTAAAGTTGCAGTCGTGATGGTGGATGGATAAAGCAAAGAACTTTAACAGAGGGCACCTTTGTTTGCATCTTGCCTCCCTCTTGTAGCTTAGGTTGTTAAAACACACTGATTAAAGTGCGGAGAGAAGGGCAGGTTTGGGAAAGAGAGTGACTTGATTAAGATTGCCGGCAAGGGTTGTGGTTTGGCATTAAAAAAGTGGCAAGTGTCTCATTAAATTGCTCAAAATCTTGCAAGAGCTAAAGAACCAATCAAAAATGTTCATGTCGTTAACACATGCATATGGTGTTCTTTTAGAAAAGACATTATCGTGAGTTCCCATTAAGTAGTCAATACCACGGCTAAGCTTTGTCGCCTTGAAGCTGCGGTGTACTGATGACCGTCTCAAAAACACAGATTCTGGGTTTCATACATAACAAACCTAATCAACCAATCACAAGCAGGGTGGGGCTTTCTGTATCATTATTCTTCTTCAGAATCCATTTCCGGTTTTAAAATGTGTCCTGAATTACTCCAATGTTACAACCTTATGATGATTCTGCGGCATGAAGTAGTTTTACGGTGAACAGAGTCACGGGTGAGCTGGTGTGCTCGAGCTGCAGCGAGCAGAGGAGCGGTAGGTAGAGAGGGATTCGTGGATCGACACATTCTAACAGAAACAACCATGTAGAATTACATTTACGCTATTTTAACGCATGAAAGGATTATTTTCATTTAAAAAAAAGTTCTAATATGTCATTTTGCTACATAGAGATGAGTTTTCAGTCAATGTCTGGTGAAGAACTTCAAAAAAAATACTGTTTGAAAGTCTCCGAAAATGTCCTTGTTACCTGACAGTGCCTTTTATTTACTTGCTTTTACTTCATTTTTCTGTTCATGGGCTCCAGCTTTAAAATGTGCAGGAAGCTGAACAGTGCCATCAGTATTGTTGATCAGGGCAGGATGTCCTTGTAAAAATAATCATAATAAAACTTAAAGTTTATATGCACTTTTTATCACAATACTCCATCATTTATTAAAGATGAACCAGAGGCAGAAAACGCTCATTGTGTGTGAGAAAAACAGAACCGCCGCCGAATTCTTCTTTTACTGTGGCCTGCAGGATACACCTGACATTTGAAAAGGTTGAGCTGCATGTGACACCTCAGAACAAGTTAAGAGAAAGACCTGAAAGTCAAATGCAGGCTTTTCTTCATAATTTAAAACTGAAAAACGGATCAAACTTTCCTCCATTTTTCTGTTGTCTCTGCCAATCCACACAATTTAAAGCATGTTTTTTTTTTCTATTTCTATTCGGATGCTGTTTGACGGTGAGGCGAGATGGAAAGATTTGTATCTAGAAAAAAAAAAAGAAGAAGAATAAGGCAGTGGAGATTGGAAAACAACAGAGTGTTTCTGCTCTGTATTGCAACTATATCAGCTATAACCCCATAGGTAATGTTTACTGTTGATATTGCTGCTATGAATCCTGCCTCCTCTTAGATTTTCCCTTTTAGAAACCACAGACTTTTTTTGATCAAGTTGCTCCATTTAATGTTGGCAACGACTCTCATATACCAGTCTAATAATGTGCCATAAGCAGCCACATTAACAGAAATCAAAAAAGTGCACACTTGGTAATGTCTGCTTGGGCTGCAGTTTCTCCAACAGAGAAATGCTGAACAATGGCTGTGTGTGAGAGCGTTTGTGTGCAGAGGCGTTTGCATATGTGTGCTAATGGGAAGCTAAATCATGATGCCTTATCTTCATCACTGCTCTGTGAATTCACCTCAGTGTGTGGTAGTTTTCAAGCAGCTTCTCTGCTGTCCACTGAGACTATTTGGCTGCTCACTGTCTGCTGCAATCTCGGCTTTCTATACGGTCTCCTATTGAAAATCAGATAAAGCACACATTTGGCACATTTGTCTGGGTTTTTTTCTTTTTTTTTTGGGTCCCTTTTTCTGAAGGTGTGCTCTGTTGACAAAACTACGTGAGCATCTGTTCTAAAGAAGAACAGAGCCTCACTGTAAAAAGACTTCACAGATGTTATTAGTGTTTCATCATAATGGCAATAATGAATATTCATCCGCATATTTTTACAGTTATTAATAAATTACAGCAGCAGTCCCCATAAGCATTACTTTCCGTAATTAGGCTAATGCAGAACATCCGTTTTCTGCGTCTTTGGCCTTCTGTCGTTAAAGTGAATGTGGATTTAATGATAGTACTATAAATGCTGCCATAGATGACCATTTGTTTTGTTCTTTGGTTGCATAAAATAATCATAGTGGGTGCAAGAGCATCATTGTGTTGCTTTTGGCATTTCTTTAACACAAGTAGAAAGAATTACAAAAGCTACTGATGTAGCTGGTGGATATTTGGGTGCATACATTGCAAAACACAGCTGGGAAGCATTGTCAAGTTAGTTGCTACCTTGTGGGAACAAGTCTTCCGTGTGACCTGCTGCTTTTTCTTAAACCCAACTTCATTTTTTTCAGGTAATCAGATTTGTCTCGGCGAAGTTGCATGACCTCCACAGCCCAACTGTTAGACTCAGAGCTGCAAAAACGCTTTTCTCTTGAGGAAAACAAATTAAAAGAAATGTCTGTGTCATGTATTAATCAAGCTGACATGACTGCAGCTGCATCTATATATATATATTACAGTATAGGACATCTGAGATATGGACCAGTGCCTCGCAACGTGGTGGTTGGAAACCCCCAGTGGCTTATAAATGAAACCTTAGGGGATATTAACTGTTTCCAAGGATAGACAAACTGCACAAAATGTGGATTTCTTTTCAAAATAAATCAAGTAAGCTTCATTTGAGAGGGTTCACAAACCAATAAAATGTAATATTAACCATAATACAGTGAATGATCTGCAGCATACAGCACTACATATTACATCCAGCATTGCTCAGCTCCTATTCCAAATGTTACCAAATATAGTCTGACTTTAATCTTACCGAATTATTAAAATATCACCATCATTATTGCTATAAAAATGAATATTGGCTTGCAGCAAAATAAATTAGAGTATATATTTGTTATTTCAGCTGTTCGGAGTGGACCTGCTCTTAACTAGTTGAAGCTGCTTGGAATCATTTTTCTTATCCTGCAGCTGGATTGAAAAAAAAAATCAAATAAAAAATTGCAAGAATAAATCGACTGCGAGGGATAATTTGAAACAAATTGGTTGATATTTTGTAAGGTATATCAATTTGTGCACAATAAATTATAGAGAGTTGTTATTCATAAATGTTACTTGAAGTAAAAAGCTGATTTGAAAATGTCGTCTCTTTCCCTTCGGGTGTTTGTAATGCATTAGATGTTGACCAAGCTGATATTTAAGGGAGAATAACCTTGTCTGTAGTGTCACAGTGGATGCTCGTTCGTCTGTATCAAGTGATGCAAATATTCATAGAGCTCAGGAACACCTAAAAATGATAGCCATCACTCAGCCTGTCCTTTTTTTCCCTTTTTTTTTTTTTTTTAGATCTGGACAGGAAAATAACACCTCGCACTGCATTATTTATTTATTTTTTTCTGTTAATACAATCGAGTCTGATCAGGATAGACTGAAAGAGCTCATTTCGCTATGCTTGATAAACATGTAAATACATGCAAATTTCTGTCGCGCTGCCGTTAAACTTAAGATTTTCAGCGGGCGTTTGCTCTGATGGAATGGATTTTGACCCGAGTGATTCAGTGGGTGAATCGGGAAGCCTCTGCAAGGGGTCCTATTGCAGATCTGATGAAACCAGAGATGGGAGTGAAGGGAGGGGCAGAACAACGTGCTTTGATCTCCATCTACTTGAATGAGCACTGGCATAAATTGCCGCATCCACTATCAGCAGTGAAAATCAAATGAGATCTACAAAGCACGGGCCTAGTTTGGCTCATGTGCTCTCGCCATTGGCAGGGTCCAGTGAGATATCATTAACATCATTGTAGTGGGAAGACACAGATAAGACAGGCAGATAGGCTGCAGAGAGGCGATAGCTGACTGTTTGTGCCCGTGTGATATATTGTCTTTTTATTTTGTCTTTTTCAACTTGCTAACACTGCGTGGTGGCCGTTGGGAGTTTGAGGGCTCTGAATTGGCCTGAACTGCGGCGCCAGTAAGCTCAAGAGCATTCAGGACTGCTGTCCGTATCTGAACATCATTCATGTGCATGTTTAATGTTCATTGTTTTTCATCTGCCTCCTGTTAAATTAAGTCTGTCCCTCCCTCTAGTGTTGCATTAGTATGCATCATGTTCACCATCCCTGGACTGTAGTTAAAGTAGACAGGTTTAAGAGCTAAGGGAGCGAACTGTAAAAGAAACCCACACAGCTAATGGTAGTGAGCAGTGATGCTAATGAGCAGTTGTGTGTAATAGAAACTAGTGTTGGGTTTTTGGATTTTTTTGACAAAGTAGCTTCTCGACTAGCTCCACTGGTAACCTATTCCCCCCGACCTGGCTGTCGAGCAACTCCACTTCCTGGTTAAACGCAGCCAGTTGTCTCGTGTCAAGGTGTTGTGAGTTGATAAATTTACAAAGCTACGCCACCAACTCAAATTTTAACAGTAACATTGACTTTGAAAGATTACACAAAGCAGCAGTGGTGGTCCAGTCGTCCCGCTGTGGTCACCATTCAACCACTCTCTGCTCCTAAATGTATAACTTACATGGATCAGCCACAACATTTAAACCACTGCCTGGTGAAGTGAGTAACATCGATTATTTTGTTACAATAGCTCCTGTCAGGGGGTGGAATATATTCAGCAGCGAGGGAATAATCAGTTCTTCAAGTCGAGGAGTTGGAAGCAGGAGAAAAATGAGGCAAGCATGAGGATGTTAGTGAATCTGACAAGGGCCAAATTCTGCAGGCGGGACGATTGAGTCAGAGCATGTCCAAAACAGCAGGACTTGTGGGGTGTTACTGGCAGTCAATGGTTACCAGAAGTGGTCCGAGGTAGGACAACCAGTGAACCAGGGAGCAAAGTGATGGGCGCCCAAGGCTCATTGATGTGCACAGAAAGTGAAGGCTGGTCCGTGTGTGGTCAGATCCCACAGAGGAGCTACTGTAGCACAAACTGCTAAAACCCTTAATGCTGGCTGGCGTAGAAAGGTGTCAGAACACAACGGTGCATTGCAGCTTGCTGTGTAAGGAATTGCAGACCAGTTAGATTGACTAATCTCACCCCTGTGCACCAACAAAAGCAGCTACATTAGCCATGTGAGCATCAGCATCGAATCATGTGAGCACTGGACCACGGAGCAATGGATTTCTTTTATGTAGACCACTTGGTGCATTTGTGTTGTTTACCTGGGGAAGAGAAGAAGACCGTGAAGGCAGTTGGGAAACCTTTGGTCTGGGCATTCATGTAGGTGTCACTCCGACATGTACCACCTACCTAAACATTGTTGCAGCCCTTTAGTCAACCATATGGCATCTTACAGCAGGATAATGCTTCCTGTAGCACTGCAAAAATAGTTCAGGAATGGTTTGAGGAGCTTGAAGAAGAGTTCAAGGTGTTGACTTGGCCTCCAAATTCTTCAGATGTCAGTTTGATCGAGCATCTGTGTGGTGTGCTGGAAAATTAAAGTCAGATCCATGAAGGTCCATAGACATCTTGGTGCCTGGTACCTCAGGACACCTCCAGAAGTCTGTAGAGTTCATGCTTGGACATGTTAGAGCTGCTTCCATGGCACAGTGAGGACCTACACAATATGAGGGAAGGTGGTTTTAATGTTGTGGCTGATGTGTGTATTTTTCTGTATAACACTTTATTGGATGTGCTGAGTTCCTTGTTTTGAAGCATCTAAGCCACCCATACATATACAGCATATTGATTTGCTGCTCCTAACGTATTGGCTTCTGTCTGGATGTTGTTATTCCTGTACTAACCACGTGTGAGCAGCCATTGGTTGATCTCCCACACACTAAATAAATCAGCAGCAGCCATAGATCAATCTTTAATTCTCTCTTCCTCCCAGTGAACAACAAGTAACAGGATAAAGGGAATACTGAGCGCTAGTGCTACGTGTTATAAGTTTTAACACCATTAAATTACAGAAGAAAATTAACAAGAGTGCTGATATTAATACTGGCATCATTATAACCCTAACAATAAGCATAACTCATGCATTTTTGCATAATGGCAGAAAATAAATAACATTTAGCAAACAGGCAGTGCGCGTTGCAGATCAGCAATTTTGACTTCAAGTTTAACTTCATTTAAGTACATTACCCTGTCAAACTATCACCATTAAATGTCACCATGCGCTTTATAGATTGTTGGCTGATGCACAGTCGCCCGGAGCAAATGTACACAGCCACAGACAAATGTATTATTTTCAGAGCCAACAATGATTTCTCGATGAGAAACCCACAATGTGGGCTGCCGAGGGAACTTTTTTTTTTTTTTCCCTTTAGTAAAAGACGCAGCACAATCAATCTCAGCTATCGCCTTTCCCTGATGATGAGATCACTATCCATCTTGCTGAAATTTGGTTTGGGATTTATATATTCTGCACATCAATAAGACATGTTGTGAGCACCAAGTACTTATTCAGTGCAAACTTTATGATTGCTGGGGAGTAATGCTCTTTTCTGTGGAAAAATGCTCACACAGATAAGCATTCAAGAAATCCCTTTAAGATAGTGATGCAGATTTGTCCTTTAACGTCCTTTCAGGTGAGATTTAATGCTCGAATCACAGAAATGAAGGGGAATTTTAAAAATGCACAGTATTTAATTGCATAAAAATCTGTCCTTCTAACTAGAAAGTACTTTTTTTTTTCATCTTTGGGTTTCATTCCTGCCGGGTTAAACATAATAGAGCTCTTTTAATTGCACGATTCCCACAGCTGACCTGTCGGTCTTTAAAGATTCAGCAACATTTTACCTCATCACTGGGATTTATCAATGCGTGCAGGCCCTTGATATGGCTGTCCAACATTTCAGCAACAAATGAACGACGTCTGTGTTCTGCTGGTTGTGGAAACAGTTTCACAGTGTCTGGTCCTGCATTGAAATTCCAGTCCTGTAAAAGACACAAACGTGGAGTGGAAAGATAACAAGCTCACTCCTAATCTCCCTAAATGTGTTTGAGGCAGGTGTTTCCTGTAAAATGAGGACAACACGCCAAGATCAAAGCACATTGCTTCATAAATTCTGTCATCTCATTCTGCATTCAGAGTGAAATGACCTAGAAGCTATTTGCCGTTTGGAATAGTTAGAAAAAAAAAAAAACAAATGCAGATGTGTCTGCATCTTGAATTTGATAGTGGTGTCAGTGTCTGACACTGACAAGGCCACAGGTTTCATTTTAGGTTTGCGCTGATGGGGATATCTGCTCGAGGTATTTACTCGTAGATGCAGTTAATGGATATTACAGTGCCGCATCTGGGAACATTTACCGCATGAAGTTGCTCTCAAGAACTTATCCTTGCCTTCAGAAAGGTCAATGGATAAATAAATGTGATGTTAACAGAAGTGGCTCTAAATCGTATCTATCAGAAGATACAGGGCCACCAAGGAAACAGAATTGAGTGCGTTGTTTTCAGCCAGTGACACCTTATCTGCAGCAACCACAAACAACCAGCCTTCTATTTTGGGAGGAGTGGAAAGCTCGTCTTGCACTCGTTGTTATATATCCAGTCTAGACGATTTGGAAGACTCTCCTCACGCTGAATGCAACAGCTTCGAGAAAAGAAATCCCAGCATTCCCCTGACCTATTTCAGTCCTGCATTTATCTCATTATGAGTGAAGTCCACTGGCTGGAGTATCTGAGGGTGATAACAGTGAAGTCAGAGTAGAAAACTGATGTTTTTTCTCGAGAGGCCTTTTAAAAGCATTGAATTCTGTTGCGCTTTTTTTTTTCTTATTAAGAGAAGAATTCAAGGGTCATTTTGAACTCATATCTGTTTCTCCTATCATTTAACCCAATGAAACATCTTTTCTTAGACTGAGGCGGTGCAGCTCCAAGATTGTAGTCTTTAGTGGAGTTTTTTTATTTATTTTTTTGATCTTCAGTAGCAAATATCAGACAAAGACTTTTATTCAAAACACTCCAGCATTGTCCCATGGATATGCAACATTGCGTCTTTCACACCCAGCCTTTGTAATGAGAAATAGATTTGATTTCACCCGAGAAAAAAAAAACGACTCTTGTGTCGAGAGGAAATGCACGACATCGTGCCGTTCCCCAACAAACAAAATTAAATCAGTTCCTCTTTGCATTACACAATTGGTGCCCCGAAAACAAGCAGTTGCGTTGTGCTGCACGGGTTGTTTTTTTTTTTTTTTTTGGAGAGACGAGATGCCGATCGAGATGGTTTTTAAAATTCAGGTCATATCCCAGCAGACAGCATCTGAAATGGGTGACCATATGATCCTGTCTGCACTGATTACCTGCAGCATTGTTAAGTGATTACTTTGGTTAATAAGTTGTGTATAGAAAAGAGTGCGATTTCTGCAGCGGAGTCTCCTGATGGAGATATCAACCCAGCTGTTGGGTTTTACAGCACGTGTTACTGGTATCAGTGCTGATTTGTGCCTTGTTTATGAAGCTGTAAACTGATTTGACAGGAGGCAAGAGGTGTGTGTCTGTCTCTGTGTTTTTGACTCAGCGTGTGTGTGTGTGTGTGTGTGTGTGTGAAGGCAGAATTATGTATGAGTGTTACGGTAACTGCTCATGGGATCACAGGATTAAATACCCATTGCAGATGACAGATTTGACAACAGGTTTTTGTCAGATTATGTATTCAGTTTTTGAAATTTCTGCCTCATGTGTTGCACTGTTTTATATTACCGCAGCACACGGGCAACAAGGGGCATATTGAGAACTTGAATAAAACATTTTATTGACTATTTATTCATCGAAAGACGTCTTGCCTATGAAGATAACAAGGCAAAAAGGTGAAGGCCAAGAGTTTATAATTGTTCCGTGTGACAATCTATTTTCACACGCTCATTTTTTTTTAGAAATTATTCACGCAGACGTAGACACAAATTGCTGTTTGAAGTTGCATAAATAGTCCAATCACCACTGATTCCCATCTCAGTCGGGAATCTATTCAGGTGCTGAATAACTTCTAATTTCATAATCATTAAAATGTAGGAAAAGTTATGATGATTCTGAGTAAAAGTGGCCACATAAATTAGACTAAATCCAGCTGTAATGAACCTTTGACTTGCGGTAATTGTGATTGTTTTGCCTGTGTGTGCGTGAATTAATTCTCTGGGCTTCTAATTCTACCATTTTTTACGTTGAAGCTCTCTGTTCTGCATTTTAAATGTGTATCCTATGGAAGTAGGTGAAAATGTGTTGGTTTTGTGTTTGTTTGTATATTTTGCTGAGAAAATCACTTCAATGTTAGCATGTACAAGCAACGATATATTGGGTGATTGCATTATTATAAAGATGTTCTTTTTAGTGCAGTGATAAATGCATTTGCTATGTTGTTTGACTATTTTAATTAGTTTGGGCAAAAAAAACACAAGCCCATTGTGCTAAAGCAGAGCTGTTATAGGAATTTAAAAAGGTGAACTAAAAGAACTTGTCCGAGCCATTCTCAGAAACATCACATTAGAATTCAGCATGAAATTTCTTAGGGAGTTAATTACTCCGGATCACAATGAACTTTCTGTCACCTCTTTGTTCTCATACGAGCACCTCATGCATCAAATTAAAGTCGAGCTTTTCAAAATGCAGTAAACAAGCAGCGCATTAAAAAGTCTGTTTGCAGTTTCTGAGTGTTTGTATTCTGTTAGAAATTTCTATCAAACATTCAGTTCAAATAAAATTAATCGTCTTTGCGAGTCACTTCTGCATACATGCCTACGGTATGTACACGTGGTGGTTGCTCTTAGATGAAATTAACACGACAGCTTCGTTTGATAAATGCTCTTGTGCGGCACGAAGCATCTGAGTCTCCCTCTTTCATGGGATGTATCCAAAATGGGTGAAATGAGGTGACAGCTTAGCCAGCTTGTTTACCAGACAGATGGAAATGCTGCTTTCTATTTATGCTGGGCATGACACACCAACCCCTGAAGCAACTCGGAGAGTGGGAGGGGGAGGGGGCCGAGGAAACCAAGTTGTTTGACAATGATTAGTCTGTCTTAAGCAGCGGGGTGTTTTTTTGCATTCGAACTGTTTTGCTGCAGCTGTTTAGGGCCTCGTACAACTCGACCGTTCTCGCTTTTGACTGGAAGTCCTGACACACACAGAATCCCTTTTGACAAATTGAGGCCAATGGGAAATAAAATTGCAGTGGTGGGTATGACATACTGTAGCGAAACAAGTGCCTGGATTGTTAACAGTTTGAGTGACCTCACGCTGAAGTCCTCTCCAGCATCCGTTCAGCGTGTCCTCTCTGCCCCCTTCGTCCCCGCCCCTGCCTCCCTCCAGGCCCTGGATTAGGATCATTGTGAGTCAGGGAGCTTCTCCAGACCTGTCAGAGTTTTTTTCACAAATTGACATCGGGACCCTGCCAGGGTATGTGAGGTCTGGGCTGCCAACTTTTAACTGATACACGGCACCATGGTAATTGGCCCTGACAGCTCATTGAGAATTAGGGGGGAAAACTTGCGTTGAGATGGCGCGCATGTATGCTGATTAAATGTCGGTGCAGCCGGTGTGTGACACATGTGCCTCATGGGCAGCAGCGGAGGAACATGGTGAAAAGACTGTCCTTCAGTTCTTCAGTGTCTGTTTAAGCCCTTGGTGGTGTTACTGAGCATCTGCCTTGTTGAAGTGTCCTTGAGCAAAAAAAAAAAAAAAAAAGAAAAAGTAAAAAGAATCATTTCTGACCCTGCAGCCAATCACTGTGGAATGGGGAACTTTTAAAAATAATCTTGCCATGAATAAATTATCACACTGCAATTCCCAATAATTGAGGCACCATAGATTTACCCTCTCAGCCTAAATGAAACTCCTGTGCGGTGTACAGCTGTGATACTCGGTTTGAAACAGGTGCTGCGACCCTGGGAGGTGCAGCAGGGAAATCTGCAGGCTTATCATGCCTCTACATACTGTAATAGCTGCATAAGAATGTGTATTAGTAAGCTCAGCTGGATTTGATATTCAAATTGGTCTCTTCTGTCAACACAATTACCAAGCATTAGCATTTACAGGGAGAATATTGATTATTGTATATGTTTGTTGGCTGCGTGTTGAGCGAGCTGTCGAGAGAGGGAAGGTCCTTTTTTTTTTAGTTTTAGTTTTTTTTTTAGTTTTAGGTGAAAGGTTTGGCTTTTCATAGTGATGGCCTTTGGGGGTCTCACAGTGGGGTGTTGTGGCCAAAAGTAAAGTGAAGCACATTCACACTTCAGTGCCATCCGGGAACTCAGAGCTGCACAACGACAGATATGTGTACAACCACGTTTATGTGTTCGCACTTCTCTGTAAATGGCTCAAACAGTGACCCAAGTACAACACATTGTCACTCACATCACTCATTAGTCCTAATAGCTAATAATAAGAGACTAATTGCAGCTGTAAATAACTAAAAAACACAGTCACGATGTTTCAGAGACCATGTTATGTTTCATACCTGAATGGAAATTGGTTTATTTTTACTCAGTGCTATTTAAAAAAACCTGTAGGCTTTCCTGTAGATCATTTTAAGTTAATTAAGTTTACATATGTCAGCACTGGAACATGAGAGCTAACTGCACTTTGGTGCATTGTTATATGTAAAAATCACCTTTATGGGTTAGGAAAGTGTAGAATTAGTTGAGTTAAATTAACTGAACTTGGGAAAAAAAAGTTGAATCAACTAGTCACATGGAAAACGGTTACAGATTTGCTTTCCTTGAACATTTCTTTGGTTCAGTGTCTTCTTTCTTTCACATTTAAAATTTACAGCCTCAGTTGTTGAGGCTATTTTTGACTAGAGTCAGTACAAAGAGAATCTATAAGTCTACACGTGAATGGACTGAACTCAGTACTAACCCGGTTCAGTATTAGAATTGTTTTGGTTTTTATGAAAAGAAAAACATAACTTATTTTAACAAAGACGCACCAAGTTTGACCATGTGTTTATTCTCAAACTACTCAAAAAGGAATATCTGGGGAGTTACTTCTTATAAACTTAATTAAATTAGTTGAGTGAACTCTCAGTTCTTCTTTCAATCAACTCATTTTAGGTCGAAATGGTTCAAGTCATAACAACTGGTGTTTTTCAAAGTAGTCTGGTCTTAAAAAATAGACTTCAATTACCTAAAAATGAGCAAAATGCACATTTACATTAAGTAAACTGAGAAGCTGATTTGATGAAATGTCTTTGTTTTGCAGTGTAGTTCTAAACATTATCAACGTCTGTGTATATTTTAACACTGTGGAATGCAAATGAATTCCCTTTTAATGCAATTAGCGAAAAGGCTGCTCCATGCATATCAATGGATTCGTATTAACATTCTCCTTCAGCGTTGATACTGATACACAGGAGAGTGCACTTACAGAGGGGTTTTATTGTCTGCTTGTTCCGTACACCGCCACATTCAGAGCAGAGGGTCGTCAGCGCAGATCAGACCTCGTTACTGTTTAGGTACAGTCTGTCAAATGATATCAATCATTGCTCTACTCTCTTTTTTTTGTCAATAGGTTGTTTCTTTTATACAAATGTAGACCTTTATATTTTTCTTATGTGCTCAGATGTGTGCACCCATGGCAACCTTGAAACCACAGAGCCCGCCCCCGCATTGCAAATCCCAATTTCACCCCTGGGTGCTGCCTTGAATAAGGTGAAAAGTTGTGGTAGTTCACGATGCCAACAGCTGGGTGTAGAACTCCTAAAAAAAATAAAAATAAAAAAAAGGAAAAGAGAGGGGTATTGATGATGAGACAGCAGGAGAAGTGGAGTGCCTTTGCAGAGGGCAGCAGAGTCTTCTTTCAGGGGATTTGACACTGTGCACCCACATCTGTTTATACAGTCAACCAACCCACCAGTGCTCAGAAAAAAATATTCATCACTTTAACAGAGGTTAAACGAAATAAGACTTATTTCCTGCAGCCACACAGGATGGAAGCAGCAGCTCTGCTATTAAATGAAAATGGATTTATCCCTTCAGACTGAACACAACGAAGACCACTGTGAAATCTCCCTCTTTTAAAAAATGGACATTCCAGTAAATGATTACATAAAGCCGTACAGTGAGTGCTTGCGTCCCTGCGCTTCCCTTTTATGTGCATCGTTTTGTTTATAAATCTGCGTTTCATCGGTAGCGTCGGTTGTGCTGTCGGTCACACAGCTGTTGCAGGCCAGGACTATTTCATGGTGTTATGTTCTTGTGTCAAGTTGCATTTTCAGCCTGTAATATTGATTTTGTGTGGTGCATAAGATCACTGGCAGATGGCCATGTTCTCATCGTGCTCTCTGGTATCGAAACAAAGACTGAGTCAGTGAGCAGGCATCCATTATTTGTAATTTTATACAATGAGAGAGGCTGGTGACGTGATCAAGAAGCAGAAATTCACAGCTAAATGCAGTCATGGGGGGGGGCTGCAGCTAACGATTTTTCATTTTCGATTATTTATAAGTATTTTCTCTTTAATGGATTCATTGTATTGTGAAATGTTGATCAGCGTTCGCCAAAGCCCAAGACCACATCCTCATATGTCTTGTTTGGTAGTTAACCAAAAGATATTCAATTTACTGTCTTGAGGGAAAATGTAAGAAGCTAGAATCAGAGAACAGTGTTCTTTTTAAAGAAAACACTCAACATAATTAAGCGATTATCAAAACAATCAGATGAGAACTAAAAGAATAATTAAATAATCATTACAGCTCTAGTAGTGGGGGTACAATTGTTAAAATTTTTACTACTCAAAAGCACACATCTGCCAGACAAGCTGTGGTGGCATCATGCTTAAGTCTGTGCAAGAAAACCCTAATGTACGAGGTGTGTCAGAAAAATTTCAGGACTGGTGTCACAAAAGATAGATTTTAAATCCAAACTGCAAACTACAGGGTTTCCCCTTCCAAGTAATCCCGCTGGAGTCCCTAACCTTCTCTGCCACACCGCCATGCACTCCTGGAAGGATTCTTCTGGGATCCTCCTCAGCTCCGTCGTCACAGCCATCTTAATGTCGTCCATGTCTTTTAAATGGGTCCCCTTGATGACCCCCTTGAGCTTGGGGAAAAGGAAAAAAATCCCACGGAGCCAGGTGGGGTGAGTAGGGAGGTTGCTCCAGCACGGTGATGTTCTTCTCAGCCAGGAACTGTCAGATGCTCAGGGCGTTGTGAGCAGCCACGACTTGTCCTGCCACAACTTCTCATCTCTTCTCGCACTCGAAATATATCTTTAGTGACATCCGTCCTGGAGCTTTTCTGAGACACCTCGTGTGTACAGCATTCAACAGTTTCAGACCTGCTTTTGCAAAAATTACACGGATCTGCAGAACCTGTTATTATAGCTGATCCGAAAAAAACTCGTCAACAAACTGAAGTTATTTTAAATCGGCCATTATGCTGCAGGTGTCTTTCCAGCCAGATACACTTTGAAAATTCCACTGCTACACGCCGCTTTCACGTCCAAAAACATGGACGTTAGAGGTAGCTTAAACCAGCCTGTGCTTTCATGATTAGCAAAAATGTGGTCAGTTGAGCTGACCAGCAATAATGGCAGCGTTGCCTTCATACACATAATCTTAGGTGCAAAGCCAAGACAAGGTACGAAATAGACACTTTTTCTGGAACAAATCATAACAATTAATATGTATTTTTTTATCACAACCACACATGCACAGATACATACTTGCCCTGATTTCCAGCTGCCCGGTGATCTAGAACAGTGCTATCAGAGAGCTGCGGGCTTTGTAATGCCTTTGGGTTTTTAGGCTAAGAAAACAACAAAAGCGCCATCATTATAGTCATTAGCATGAGGCATGTTATCTTTTCAGCTGTACAATGGAAAAGTGAACTTGTTTGAGTAAATTACATTCCCCTGTGAGCTGCATTAGTCACCCATTGATGTTGTTTTTATTCGTTTGTCACAAATAACAGCGAACCGCAAACCTGTCACTTAAACGGCAGCAATTGCAGCCCGGTCTGGAGAACAAAACAGCAGGACTCCTCACTTTCAGGTACACCAAACTGATCAACATGTGTTTACTATGCGCAATTCATTGATGCCACATTACATCACTTCTACCTACTAAAACTCTTACATCACATCGCTGCACTGCCAGTGTATTAATTCGCAACATGAACCTTTTGTTCTGTCAGAAACGGCAGTGCGTCGCTCAGGATCTGGCTGTGCTTGGTTGGTGAACTGAACATAACACTGAAGGGAGATTTATCCTCTTGACAAACAGACGAGTGAGCTTACCTACAGCAGGATGAGCTTGAATGTATTGAAGTCATGGTTGAGAAATATCAGATGAAATCAGAGCTTCGTCTTTCAGGTTTCTTTCAAATTCTTACTTTAAAAAAAAAAGAAATCAAAATATGTTTCATTAAAAAGAACAGAGGAAAGAAGAAAATACTTCAAGTTCATGAGCTCATATCAGATGTTTTGCATATTAGATGATTTTAAAAAATATACTCATTATCTTTTGACTCTGTAGTTAACTAATGAGGGAAGTGCAGGTGGCAACCAGACAGAGAGAAAGAAAAAAACACTAAAAATACCCCACAGAAAACCAGTCAATTCCTGCCAACATTTGAGTTAGTGAAGTTAAAATGGCAGCGAGTGAAGCAGGACTCAAGAGTAAGCAGCATCCTCGTAGGACATCCTTATCACCTATTCTTTCATTTGTCCAAGGCGAGTTTTGAGACCCTGAAATTCAGGGGATTAATGTCTGCTGTGATAACCGACAGGATGTGCCGTCGGACTCTGAGCTGCAATCCGCAGGACCGCTGAACCATGACGCCCTTGCAGAACATTTCATTTATATTTTAGGGATGAAATAAAAGGAAATAACTAAATCAACTGAATGATAAATGAAAGGACAAGGATAATAATAATAATAAAAAAAAGAAAAAACCCCCAAAAAGTTTAGTGCATTTTCAAACGCCGACCGTGTAGGTGAAGTGAAAATTGGGAGTGGAGGCACAAGGAATGCTAACTTTATCCTCTCTGCTTGAGCTGAGCCACTTGATTCATCAAAGAGGGGGGTCAGGCAGCCCTCATCACTGCCAGGTGGGTTTCATTAAGTTGTCATCCTCAGCAGGGGAGAGTTTGCTCTGTGTGTCGGTAGCTTTCCAGAGTGCTGAAATTCTTTTATACTGGCTGACTGAGTTCAGTAAACGGTGGAAAATGTACATGTTTTTTCATCACGTGTTAAGATTTATTCATTGTTTGCATAAGAGATCACGAATCAAGCAACATACACAACAATCACACATACGCAGTCCTGCCATCATTTATTGTATAATTTAATACTACAATTTTGTTTGATCTATATATTGTCATGTTGTGCATTTTGTGGGAATTCAGTCCAGAACTTGCAGCTTTATTTCCACATATCCATCCATGTTCCTCTGCTTATCCGGGATTGGGTCGCAGTGGCAGCAGGCTAAGTAGGGCATTTCAGCCATCCCTCCTCCCACCATTACTTTTCAGTTCCTCCTGAGGGATCCCGAGGCGTTCCCAGGCCAGATGAGATATGTAATCCCTCCAGTGAGTTCTGGGTCTGCCCAGGGGTCTCCTCCCAGTTGGACGTGCCCGGAAAACCTCCAAAGAAAGGCACCCAGGAGACGCCCTAATCAGATGCCTGAACCACCTCAACTGGCTCCTTTTAATGCAAAAGGAGCAGCGATTCTACTTTGAGCTCCCTCCGGATGACCAAGCTCTTCGTCCTATCTTTAAGGCTGAACCCAGCTACACTATGGAGGAAGCTCATTGTGGCTGCTAGTATCCATGATCTCATTCTATCACTCACTAGAGCTCATGACCATAGCTGAGGGTTGGAACATAGATCAACTGGTAAATTGAAAGCTTTTCCCTCCAGCTCCCTTTTTTTTCACATCGACGGTCCGGTAAAGCTGACGCTGCACCTATCTGTCTGTCCATCTCACGCTTCATTTTCCCGATCCCGAGATACTTAAACACCTTCGCTTGAGGCAGCTACTCACCTCCAACCCACCGGTTTCCTGCAGAGAACCATATCACACTTGGAGGTGCTGACACTCCGCTTCACATTTGGCTGCAAATCGCCTGAGTGCATGTTGAAGGTCACGGCCTGATAACGTTAACAGAGGCACATCATCTGCAAAAAGCACATTTTTCATATACATCTGTCGATATCTTGTCTGACTTTATTTGTACATATGTTTTTATGTATGTGTCCAAAAAAGGTGAAAATAGCCACAAATATCTGTAAAATAATGATGTATAGTAAAATAGAGTAATTTTATAGCCAACACAGAGACAATCCCAACTGAATATCTTGATTTTAACGTTATTTTTTTGGTACATTTCAGTTTCATTTTATGTAATTGCTATCTTGCGATTTATTTTCACTAAAATTTTCGAGCTCAATAGCAAAAATATCTTTAATATACACAGACAGCAGCAGAAACAACCCTTTGTTTCACTCAACAAGTGGAAAAACTGTTCTCGCTGTGAGCTGTAGGTGAAATGTGGATGAAAACTGCACTTATGGTTTACAGCATTATCCATGATGCTAGTGTACGCCACTCTGACCTCAAGGACATTAAATATCTCCGCAACTTATATGATAATTTAAAGTAAAGTAAAAATACGGGTCCCCTGATGCCTTCTGGATGTCAATGATGACGACGTGACCTTTTCATATAATTCGCAGCGGTGAGTGTGATAGCCACAAATCAAATCGCACTATGGTAAAAGGTGTCTAATGGTTTAAGGGTAGAGGCAGCAAAGTGAGCGTACGTAATATCTCCATCCAGTGCAGATAGCAGATTTCCTGCAGTGTTTCACACAGATGTGTGCCACATCGACTGAAACCGGGAACATCCATCAACACCTCCGCTTACATTATACAAATGAATCCTCTGTTATAAAGTACAACATTAACCACCACGGAAACAGTGCTTGACATTTGACAAAATTAATGAGTGTGAGGACTGTTGAGGATGTCATCTGCTGATAACAGAGTAGAGCCACAATCAGTCCAATATGAATCAGGATTTTGACTTCCCACAATTAAATGAACACAACCAACACTGATATTGATGTTTTCTGATGTCACAGAAAACTCAGATGAAATCACCTGGTTTCACCTTGGGTAAATCTGACATCTTATTTTACTCTTTGCAAAGTCATTTTTGGTCTGTCTGCAGTAACTGAGTGGAGACTAGAGGCTTCTCAGTCGCCTCTAGCGTCTACTGCAGGGGACATCTGTAATTTGTAGTGCCTATTGATAAGCAGATGTTCAGCAAGCGAGGAGTTTTGGGTGCAGTTTAATTGCTTTTTTTTTTTTGCCTCTAGGAGATGCACTGAGCTCAGGTGAAAAAGAATCTTTTGATTGAATTTTGATGCAAAGATTTGAAACATCAGTCTGTCTCTAAGTGTAGCCCTGTGATAGACTGATATTCGACTGGGATAGGCTCCAGCCCCCCCCTGCGACCCCAGTGAGGATTAAGCGGTGTATAGATGATGGATGGATGGATTTGAACATCAGCAGGAATGTAGCACAACATGGAAATCAAAGCAATTTTCTACTTAGATTTAATGCGCAATAAAAACAATTTTCCCCCAAAAACCAGTGAAGAATCTTAATGAATGATCTTGATCTCAATATTGATCAGCATAATCATGATCCACATTTCGGCCAGAATCGTGCAGCAGCACTTGAACAAAATGATGCCACAGGATCTGTTGGAAACCCCAGATAGTGGTTTACATAATGAGATTGCTAATAATCAATAATTAAAAAAAATAAATAGTGAAAGTGTATGCCTGTAAACTTTTTGTTGATGCATTATTTAATCCTTGCAGGAATATTAACCTCATACTTGGCAGACAGGGAAAAGCAGCTTCACAGAAAGAAAAGCAAACAGTCAGCATTGAAAATACAGATTTTGTGGCTCACAGACACCGCTAATGGGAATTTTATGCTGCCGTTGGACCCTTAACACAAGATGAATAAATTCATGGCTATGGCGTGGTGTTAAAAATGAATAGTGGAGTGATGATTGAAGCAATTAGTGCCATTTAATTTAATTGTCCACATATTCCTATTTAATTGCCTTGCTCATGCATATCAATCTATTGGGTCTAAGAAAAGGAATATGTTTACAAAGTGTGAATGTCATTTGATCCTTGTGCAAACTGATGGTGGAGGCGCTGCAGTGTATTTTCCATAATAGGGGATGAACTCTCCAACTTTTATGCATGGCAGATTTAGAGTATGGAGGGTTGTCTGCATATAAACAGGTAGGTAATTGTCTGCCACAAAGTAACCTAACTGTGTAAGGTTCTCATCGGATATACTTAACAGTGGGTTCCTGCAGAAATGATTCCATTTATTATGACTGTAGCAGACAGAAATATTGTTTTCCCAGAGGCAAAAGAAAAAACATACTGTCCTCTCCATGCCATAAACATAGACATCCTACATTAATAACACTTTATTCCCCTGCATTCCTATTTTGTAATTGTATCCCTTGTTTGCATAGTGCAAAGAGCAGTCATTAAAAACTTCTCATGTGCAGGGTTTTCATACCCAACTGTGTGCACGCTCCCAACTGCACAAGACATACAGTGTGGTTCATTAGGAAGCATTTGGCAAAGGGGCACTGGCTTATTTCTAGAATCCACAGAGGCTATAACAGCGATAATACCACACTGACACCATTTGATAAACCAAACTGCATCATTATAACCACTCTGTGCACAAACCCGTTTTGTTTATGGGATCTCCTCTGCGGTGCCGAAACAATGAAGACGGCGCTGCAGCAAAAGCGTTGAGGTTTGTCTCCACTAATCACGCTGCCAAGACTGCTGATTACATCCACAATAATCAATGTGACGTCTTCAATAGAATGTATATATAAAAAAAAAAAAAAAGGATGAATGAAAAATGGAAATTCGCACCATCTACGAGGGATCCTCACTCATGACACACTCGCCGACCCAATGATAGGATGAGAGATTTTATTTGTCAGGACTTATAATTACATTTTTAAGCAGCAGTAAATCAGGTGTGTCCATGTTTGTGGTTGTGGCTACCTATCGGAAAGAGATCAGGATGAAATATTGGTATTGCTGCTCTGGGCCTGAGAAGATGCTTGTTTCAGCATGTTGTGCATGTCACCCTTCCTACCACAGCCCCAATCAATGCTGCCTTGACAAATCTCCCCCAGAGTGGGAATCATATTTTCAAGCATTTGAAGGGCATTTGCTCACACTGGCCCTCCCTGTGACCCAGCTCTGGCTTGCATTCACAACCATTTCACAGTGCATGACACATAATCCACTCTGTATTCACGGACTGACTCGAAGATGTCGTATATCTCCATGCTGTGCTCCATATATATATATATATATATATATGATTAGCATATATACAGTGGATGATTAGTGAAACATATGACAGATGGAGTACAATGTGGAGATATATAGCTATATTTAGCCTGGTTCTGTTCTGTATCACATTTACTGAAGCCAGATTGTGCCCACACGACCGGCGCGACTGCACCAAGTCTTCTTCGTCTGCACCCGTGACGGCTTCTGTTTCTCCGGCGCTCGGCTGATTCTGCTCTCCTTCTTGCCCCTTATTGCCGAGTTACATTCGCCGCTAGCAGCGAGCTACGTATGTGTAATAATCTATGTATGTTAATAATTGATTAATTTCAAATGTGCTTTTCACTTCAAAGCGGTCCTCACATATATAAACATCATTTGTCTTATAGCAATAGTTAACTAACCCCGGAAAGAAATGGCAGTGATTTTTTATTTTTTTTTGCAAAACAGCCTCTAAATTGGCTGTGTTGTTGTTGAGGAAAGCATAGTCATTAGAGCAGGTTGTAATGAGGATGCAGTTGCATTTAAGGATGAGTTATGTACAAACCAGTGAACAAAGAATTGATATTCTCTTCTACCCTGTTGTTGCTGGATTTTTATTTTTTTTTTGTACAAATGAATATAAACATCTTGCTTTAGCCTGAACTGTTTCAAAAGCCCACAATATGGCTGAGTGTCTCTTCACATTTGCTGTATTTTGGCAGCTACTGCAGACTTTTCACCGCTCCCCCTCCTCCTCCCTTTGCACATGAATGCACCTGAAGTGCAGGCGTATCAGTGAACATTACAGAGCCTTTGACCCACGATGATCAGGCGGCCATGTGAACCAGTTTTGATGTTCAAATCTTCTCTCGCTGCTGGTGAGTTTCTCGCCCTCTATAATATTTGACTCATGCTCACCTTTGACATGACAGGAACTCAGGTGCCAGATCAAAGTATACATGAAGAGACTTTGAGGTGAGAAGGGCAAAATCAACAATTCAGACCCGCTTGTTCTTCAACTGCTGCATGAAGCACATCAGTACACTGTAAAAAAAATACATCCTGTGTAAAAAAAAAAAAAAAAAGGAAAAAGAAAAAAATAACCTGTGAAACTCTGGCAGCAATGGTGGCAGAAAAAATGTGTGAAATAACTGATAGGATGCTGCAGTGTAAAGAAGCTGTGAAGATACATCTGTAGAAAAATTATGTTTTTAGCTGAATAAATACAGTAAATCAGTGTAATTTTTTTAACATATTGTGTAAGATTAAATTAGTATTTCTAAAAATGCAGATTTTTAATGAGGATAGCCTAATTTATTATTATAATTATTAATATTTTAATAAAATCCAATATTTTTTTTCTGTTATTTTACTAGATATTATCTAGAATTTATCAAAACAGAACGGGGCAAAATCTGCAAAATAATAGTCAAATAAAAATTCAATCTTAACTTTCATTTTTTTTAAAAACAAACAAAAAAAAAACAAATAGGAAATATCTGTTAAATATTGCTTTTTTAATTTTTTTTTTTTTACTGATTTAAATACAGTTAATTTATTTTTTTTAATTTTTTTAAGTGCAATTTATGGACAGATCCTTCTAATGAAAAAATTACCACTAAAGCAATGCTGATTTTTGATGTGGATGTCAGTCATAGTTTGGCCTGTTTTTTTGTTTGCTTGATTTTTAGGATTAGCATGTAAATCAATACTCTTTCCCCCCTGTGATTATACTAGTTATCTATAATTTAGTAAAACAGGAAAAATCTGCAAAACAGCAAAATAAATACAGTTGACTTTTCCCCCCAAAAAAACAACCCAAAAAACAACATTTTTTAATTTTATTATTTTACGAAACATTTCTTTAAAAACCGCTATTGGTGCATTCCAGTCTAGCAGGTATGACAAAAAGGGACATTTGAGTTGACAAACAAAGTGAACGGGGCAAAACAACAGTCTGATAGAGTGAAACTGATTGTGTATGGATCATGGTGTGTGTGCGGTTTGTGTAAATGTCAGATTGAAGGTAACAGAGAATGGAGAGCGGAGAAAAAGAAAAAAATACATTATTTTTTCTCCTATTGCTATTCCGCACAGCTATCTGGCATTTCAAACAGCTGAACATTTACTTTTTTTGGTGTAACTTTTGGAGCAGGGAGGTTAAAATGTTTTAATTGATAGGACTGAAGCCCAACAACATGACATGTTTAATATAATGTGCCAGAATGATATTCATGCTTGTGGATGATTCCTGATATCATGCGTGAGGTCATTTGCACGACACAGAATTCCAAAAGGTCTTTTTAAAAAATGAAATCTCATAAATCTGACTACATAATGATGCTGAATGTTTTATTTATCCTTTGTTTTTATTAGATGTCAAATTAACGAGTATAAAACAGTTGGCATATACAGTCTTGTGAAGGCTTCCCAGCAGGACGGATAGAAATCAATTAAAAATCCAACTTCCAAGTCGATTCACATCTGTATTTTTATATGAGAAAAGGCCAGATAATCTTGTTGCTGTGATTGAAGATGAGTGGATTCTTTTTTTGGTCAGGCAATAACCAGCACATTATGCATGCCTGAGAAGACACACGGTGTCCTCCAGATGAGGAGAAAATACAAATGAAATGAAGTATTACAGGAAGCCAGCACTATGCCGGTGATGGGCTGCTCGGGTGAATATAATGCTGCCGGGCTGATGCTGCATCAGTGTCGGCCGAGGAGTTAATGGCGTAATTTCAATTACGTTTTGTGATCACAATCCCGCAAAAAGATCAGAGGGGGCCACGGAAATGTCACACCCGGGCTGGTTGGAAAAAGCTAATGTCAAAGTCACCTTAGTTCAGCACAGGTACATTACTTTTGCAGAGACCCTCCTCTGATGAAGAACACATTGTAGAAGAACCCCTGGTTAGAGGTTCTGTAGCACAGCGGTGACTGATGAGAGGAGGTAAAGATGAAAAAATAGAGGAATGTCACGACCTGAATGTAGGGCAGCGCAGGGAGGGGACGAGACTAAAAGCCCTAACCTGACAGCTAAACCTCGGCTTCCTCCTGAAAATGATGGTGCATCTGCGTGCAAATGAAAACACAGAGGCTGCCAACCACACTCTTAAACTTTCAAGGTGATACCTGATTCTTTGTATCAGTGGGAAACTGTTGCCAAGGGAACAGAATTACTTGACTGTTGATAAAGAATGTCAGGCAATCAGGGAGGGAGCTGGAGGCACTGAAGCACACTCTGATAGGGCAGCAGCAGCAGCAGCAGCAGCACCTCCACCTCTCCTCTGAACAAGGATGTGGGAAACCTGACAATCCATCAGCTGTTCCACTGATGCTGGTCAGATTCACTGCGATCAGCGCCGCCGTGGCCTGAACGTCTCTATCCGAGCACGACCGCCGCAGCAGAAGCAATGTAAAGCAAAGGCATTCGTAATGATAGTCATTACCTGACAAAAATAGACCCTGGAAGGTCACCTGCATGGAGGAGCCAGTTTTACAGAGCGAGGCAGCTAACAAATGTCATCGTGCCGTTTTCCGTCGACTTCGGCTCCGTTGTCGGTCAAAGCAAAAGATCTATAGCTTGACATTTTTCTCTTTCTGCAGCGCGTCGTCTCTCGTACAGTTTCAGGGTGAGCCTGTCAAACCTGCACATGCAGGCCTCTTGTCTTTATGTAACAGATCTAATTTAACGCTACTTGTTTCAAGTGGAAACTCTCCCGTCCACCCAGTGCTCAAGTGAACGTAATCGGGGCTGAGGAATATTTTGTTTCCAGCGCTGTGTTTTAGGTAGGTTTTTGCTTCCTAGGTCCACTGCACTCCCAAGGTTACATACATAAACAATGCATAAGCACAAAAACCATGCACACACTATGTCTCACAAGTCGATGTGTATTTATAAAAGGAGATAATGCAGCGAGGATGTGCCCAGTTTATACAAACAGGTGATTTTTAGTGCCTGTTGCAGGTGATGTGAGGTGGAGATGACATGTTGCCTCAAAGTGAAAGTACTTTGTTCCCTGATATTACAGCATTTCTACAATTAACTTGAAATATTTATGAGTTTGAAATGCTAGATTTATTTTTATGCCCTTTCCAGCTGTCGCTGTTCCTGCTAATGATCGCTTTCTTTTATCATCAGTTGTTCAACACTTTGTTATAATTATGACTGAGACATCAATAATAATCAAAGGTCACATGTTTCAGATATTCAGTCAAAACGAAGTAATGTGTTGTAATGTAGAGCCACGAAGGAAAGTGATATTTTCTATGAACTGTAAATAATGCAGGTTTTTATTATATAGACTTTGACCGATCAAACATCTTCTTTTTAAATTCTGACGTACTTACATTATGGAGGACACACGGTGCTGTCCGTGTCATTTTGTTCTTTAAAACCTGTTCCTCTTGAGGTTTTCGCTGCAGAAGTTCAATTGAATGCCTCATGACAAATTGCAGTTTGACACACAGACCAATCTTTAAAGAAATAAATGAAGCAGTAGGCATACATTAATTATTCCGAGTTACAAGTAATGATTAATTTATTACGTCTTTTAAGGGAAGACTGAAGGCGTCAAAATTATAGATAAATTGGATTTACCGTCATTACTCAGTGACTGAGATGCACTGATCTGACAAAGAATCCCCCTCCTGTTTCTTTTCTCTTCCTTTTTTTTTTGGAATATTTTATTCTGAGGTCTGAAAAGTGATGGAAGCGGAGAGCAGAGTGAGAGCTCAGCGCGTACTCATCTGAATCATGCTCAGTTCATAAAACTGTAAGCTGCAAATTGGAAGTAATTATGCTCCACTTACCACAGAATCACCTCTCTGAAGACTCTTACAAGCTAAAATGTTTGAATAACAACCAAACACATTTTATTTCCATTTTTGTTTATATAATTAAAATAACGAACTAAAATGATAACGTTACGTTCGATGAATGCGCCGAAACGCACTCTGCTCTCTTCTGCGGCGCTTCGATAACATGAAAGCAGTAGTTTAGGTAATACTGGAGACTGGATGAAAAAAAAATCGACTCCACAAAGGATTTTTGGCTCGTCTTCGCATGAAATTCATTGACAGTATGATGCGGAGCCATATTTCTTAGATTCTTGGCAGAAATGATGCAGAAAAAATCTGTGGGTAACAAAAGACTCTGCCAATTTAGCACCGATTCAGAAACCGCCAAATTAATAACCTTGACTATATTACAGTTGCTCAGATTTGGATTCACACAGAGCTCAGCTAGGATCATCCAAATGAAGGTTCATAACTTTTGTAATTACACAGGTATTAAATAACTGAAACTAATGGATGTTCTTGTGCCTAATCTGGGATTCTCTGATGTTTTGCATTACAATGGACCCTGTTTTCAAAAAACTAATTAAACAGGACTTTGTAATACATATTTTCAGCTTTACAAATCCCTCTGACTACCTCAGACTTTCTGAGACATATCTGAAAAAAAACCCTACTGTTCTCAACATGCAGATCTACCTTTTGGGAATCAGTGAACAAAACGGAAATTGTCAGAGCGTACACTAATTGGCAAAAAGGTACCTGCGGACCTTATTCTTGAGCGTCTCTTTCCAAAACTATGAGCAATGATGGGGTCCTACCGCAAACCCTCGCTGTTCTGGGAATGCTTTCCGCTACGTTTTGAAGCTTGGCAGCAGGGATTTGTTCCCATCCAGACACAAAAGCGTCAGTGATGTCTGGCACTGATGTTTGGTGATAAAGCCTGGCTCTCGCTTGTTGTTCCGGCTAAAGGAAGAATTATCGCAGTTCATCCTGACGTTGTAGCAGGGGGAGGGAGGGAGGAAGGTCAGGGTCAAGTTGCGCCATAACAAACATGGGACAGCATTACTTTAGGAACCTTGTGTCGGAGAATTGAGATGCGGAAATGGAGATGAGTCTTCCCAAAGTTGGAAACACACTGGTCTAACATGCCGTCGTGACCATCAAGGTTGGGATTTCGCTTAATTAGGCCCAAACTACTAAAAACAGTCTCAGATCAAGGACACCGAAGTAAGGCTGTCTGTATATTTTTGAACATCCAGATAAAATGTAAAGGCTACTAAAAGGGACAAACCAAGGCTGAACAGTCTGTGTACACGTGTTACGCTGTGTAAATTGTGAATGTTTTTCACCTGCTTGCATTGTGCAAGCTTCAGTATACAGTATTCTGATTTGAGATCCACATTTATCATTGAAATAAGAAGATATTTTTACCCGCGTGTTGGCATTTCTTCCAATTTCTTTGGCTGTCATTTACTTCCGATCAAACCGAACGCTGTAGAAGGAGGCACATGAAGTATTCATTGTTCCATCATCTTGCCCTGTCTACAAGGCTCCAATTGTATTTATTTGGCCATTTTCACTTCCAATTGCCTTGACTCATTTGTTTGACAGCTGAATTATATATAGTTTCACAAATTTCACCAATTAGAAGCTAGAATTCAGCAGTGTGTTATTATTTTTTTTCTGTTTTAGTGAACTAGATGAACTACTTGGTTTAAAATGATTATTTCCTTTTCGGTCAGAATTAGTCATCTCCTTCTTAAGGAGTAGGGAGCAATAGATAACCCTTTCTTACATCAGTGAGTTACATCAACCTTTGCTATTTATTTCCACACTTAATTTTCTTTTTCTTCCCTACAGGGGTCTCATATAAAATTTAGATTTTTTTTTCTGTCTTGTATTGATTTAGAGGAGAAGCTGTCAAAGCACCTGTTTCTAGCTCTAAAGTTGAAACAGGCTCAGCTTCTAAGCAATGTCTCCTATTCAAATGCAGCCAATCTCAAATCCTTTTCAACATTTCTTACACTTCTCAACCTAAATTGCATCTTGCTTTCAGCTTTTGTCATTGTAGTGTCTAGAGCAGTGGCTAGACTTTGCTTGGAGCTGGTCTAGAATGGAGCAGTGAGGCGCCTCCTTCCCTCCACTAGTCTTGGATGCACACCTTGGGCAAGTGCTGGTACACCGCACGCCTCCCTTGCTGGGGTTACAGCAGAGGCATTTCCAGCGTTTTGCAGTCCAGTTTGTCAACTCGGCAGCTGTTCTGGCACAACACAAGGTGATGTGAGGAGTTGCAACCCCATCTTCTTCACCAAATCACATAGCAAAGTTTCACTCATTGTAGTGTGGTGCCAGATGGAGATGCTGCTGGACTTTATGCTAAGCTAGGCTAACTGTCTGGTATAGTGGGAGCTCTTGCTAAAATATTGAACTATTCCTTCTCAAAAACTAAACATTCTGCTTTTTTCCTCCATTGTGTGTAAACCGAAGCCACAATAACCTCAACTCTCGATGGTGTCATGAGCTCGACAGCTGTTGCAGAAAAACTGAAGCACTACGAGTACAAACTGGTCAGCGGTTAAATGAGGTAGCAATTCAAATATTGTACCGGACCTGACATTGTTTCACTCACACTGCCCGTAGCTACTGAACAAATTGCGGAATCACTTAACTCAAGGGGTTGAGGATGATGAGCAGTCTGAATCGAACAAAGACGATTTACACCCTACCTGCCTTTCCAGTGGCTCCAATCTTGGCAGCTCTGCAGCAACTGGTCCTAATTCACTCTCTAACTCTGAAACTCCCTGACTTGTTCGGTGCAGAACGCTTGAAGTCTTTCCCCCCTTTTCCAAGACTGTCTGCACAAATTGGTTAGCAAAAGGGATGAGCTGGTAATTGTTGCAGAATCACGGAAAACGCCGGCTGACTCAGACTTCTCATAGAACTGAACTCCTCAAACTCAACCGAGCGGGTCATGTTGGGTCATCTGTAGTCATAAATTACTGCGTTAACTCTTGTTTCATTAAAAAAAGCTTTGGTCTGAGTTTGATGATGCAGCATCACACGTCAAGTTTAACTAATAATGTATGTGAATTGTCAAAAAAAAACAAATTAAAATTCAAAGCGTCAAGGAGGTGCTAAGTCTTAGTGCATACAAGGTCAGATAGAGCTGTTAAACTCTCTCTCTCTCCCTCCGTCGCCCACACAGACACTCGACAGGAATGTTTAATATTCTCTATCATCTGTTTTCCCTTTAGATTCTCCCCATTTCAACCTGCGAGCTCTCTCTTTTGTCACTTGAAGTAAACACCTTTTGTGCCAGCGATATTCCCCACATGGTGAGAGTTCAGAAAGAATCCCTTAGTTCGTCAAGATAAGATGTGGAATTGATGATAGCTCTGCGTGAGCCAGACCTTGAGCCAGTAATTTTGCTGTATATGAAGCTCTCCCCTGTAGATCTCTGGTCTGGGAGTAACATCAATTGGCTTGCGGCACAAAGAGAACAAAGCGCAACAGTGTGTAGTTTCACTGTGATGTAAACCTAAAGCTCTTCTGATGAATTTCTCATTAAATAAACGCGCACGGCAAATTATGGATAAATGTTGGGCATAAACACTCAAAGCTCTTTAGGCAGATACAGCGATGTGACAAGATTTTCAAAAAAAAAATGTTCAGTTCAAAGAGTGTCTTGTTAAAAGCGACTACAGTAGACTGTATAATCCTTTAAACTGACTTTTCATTTTTACTCCTCCGTCCAACCCGGTCTTTTTAGTTTTTATACTATCTTAAAGCAAATACATAATCCCAGAGACCTCTCAATTTAAAAAAAAAAAGGGATGCTTTTTTTTTTTTTATGCAGCCTTCTGGAGCCGCACATAAAAACAGTTTCTGACCTGACACCCCTATTGGCAGGGTGACATTATTTATCTTTCAAAGCTGTCCAGATCAGTTTTAAAAATAGAACAGTTCTAATTTGTCAGCGATGGTTAAGGTTTGGTTGCACAAAAACATCTTTCTTGGAGCTGTTTGTGTGACTTCTGACGTACAAGACGTGTCTGTCTACGTCAAATCTAAACCGTCTATAGTTGCTCTGAATGCTACTACTTCCTCACTATCACTATGTCCTCCTCTGCCGCAGATGGACATGATTCACAACTCCTAGAGATCTTTGTCATTTGAACATAAATAGATTTTTTTTGAGGGGGAGGGGGGGTATTTGCAGACATGCTGTCATTTCTTGGGATGACAAACACGTTCATGTAAAGGATCTGCTGCTACATCCACCATCTACCTCTGAGGAACCTGATAGATCATAAAAATGCAGCACATTGGTCACATTTCCCTCAAAGGCGTAGTGTTCGTCTGAACGTCTGGGGCGATCAAACCATACGTAGCTTCGATTTTTTTTTTTTACATATCAATGCATTTGTGAACATTTGCAACATACAGCGCCGTCATGGTGTGTAAAGAGATTTCACACTGTCTCAACCGTCATTGCCACTGTTAATTGCTCGAAAGAGTCCGTGTGCAGTTAAAGCAAAACAGGATTAAACACCAATTGATCTTCCCCCTCATGCTTTACACTGACACCCTTTACCAGTGAATGTACACTGTAAAGGCACTAACAAGCATGAGTCCTTACCGCTATTCACGCTTTGTCGTACGGAGCTGCAGTTTGGCTGCAATGTTTTCATTTCTCGGTAAGACATTAATCTTTCACTGGAACTCACTATCTATGCATAGTCTTTCTTGGACCGTTTGCTGTGTTTTAGTTGCACCTTATAAAACGTATAGACTTGGTAAAAGCATTGATAAATACAGTCATATCTGCTTGGGCTTCCTCCAGCGTACGCAGCGTTTTGAGGGAACATTTTGTGCATGATAAAAACGTGTCGCTGCTAAACATATGCATTGAGAAAGATCAGCCCATTAAAATGGATCACAGCCTGTCTATATTTTACTCAGCAACGCACTTGTATGTTTTTTTTTTTCCTCTCCCTCAGTGTATGTTAATGCACAGCAGCCATACTTTGCATATAAGACCAGCTAGAGTCATACTGGAAGAGAATTTATTTCTTGTGTGTCGGCCTGATCCTGTCAGCGCCTCGCCGAGATTGTTTTGAGCCTGATGATATTGGTCAGGGAGAGCAGCTTCAGTGGCTTGATCCACAGTTGGTGCTGCATAACACTAGCTATTGAATATTGAATGATCAGCCTCTGGGGAAATTAATGGGGTATCACAGCAAACGGGCTGTATCACAAATCTGGTTAAAATGACAGTGGCAGGAAAGACAGGGGCGGGGAAAAAAAAAAAAAGAAGAAGCAGCTTTGGGGGTGAAAACGTTGAGCGTACTTAGTGTTATCTATTGAAGTTGCAGAGCTGCAGGTGCCCAAGGCTCGACTCCACCTCGCTCTCTTCCTGTGTACACACTTGACTCCTCCGTGGAAAGAGCAACAACAGCTGTTTAACCTGAAGCACTATTGTCCAACTGAGGGATTTATGGATAAAGGACTGTCAGTGTAGAACAGAAAGAGAGTTGTCGCAGCCAACGTTTTTGCTATTCCAATATAAAATGACAAGTATGGAGCCAGAACAGCTGCTCGCAAAATTACATTTTGCATAACTCGCGAGATCCCCAACAAAAGCGTGCCCTGTGAGGAAAAAGACTGAGCTTGAAACCAATACTGTTAAACATGGTTTCCTGTGTTGAGGGTTTTTTTTTTTTTTTTTTAATGGGAGGAGGGGGAAAAAACCCTAAACTGGCTGCCTCCCTGTTGGACAGATGTACTAATGGAATTCTGCATAGTCTCAATTATAAACAAGTCCCAGATCTACTCAGAGATGGAAACAAAGCATTGTGTATTTACAATTTTTATTTCTCTGCTGAGAAAACACGAAAGAAGAGACGAGCAACGAGCCTAAAGGCAAATATTGTGGCTTGGAAGACCATATCATTAGAGAAATGTACTAGAGTCGAGTCAAATGATTATAGTAACAAAATCCCACACTACGGTTTGAAGACTGTCAGCCAAGAACTGACCGTTTTATTTACTAAGACACAAACGTACTGTTTTATGTGCTTCAAAAATATAGCCGCTGATCTCCTCTCTATGCAGTGAAGGGCATCAGGTAATGATTTAACCGCCTCTGCAGTTGATTTTCTTATAAAAACATCAAACAAAAAGTGTTGTAAAGGTTTGGACAGGACGCCACGGAGCAAAATAGCGACACAATGTCTGCTAACGAATGGTAGCCAGCAAGCCTTCACAGGTCCACAGGGATGAGCTGAGAAAGTAGTAAAGGTGATGTTGTTTGCCTCCGCTGGGTAAGCCTGCTGTAAGCCTGCACACCGGCGGCCTCTTGACTTGTCAAAATGCACTACTGTCCTGTGTCAAATATTTGCTCTCCTGGCACTCTCTCACTATTTAGCCGGACAGCATCTTTTGTCAGTATGGTGTGATGTGAGTCAAGTGCTATAGCCTTCACCTCTCCTGCACTGAATGATGTGACGCACCGTGCTGTGGCCGGTGTAGGCAGCACATAACTAAACCCAACTGCATTAAGCATCAGACTTGAGGGGAAAAAAAATAGCTTGCACCACTTCAACTACATTCCCAGCAGTAGGAGGCATAAGGAAACCCGACGGCATCTGCAGGTGACATATTGCTCATCAATGGACTGCTCAGTTTAATACAGTGTTGCACCATTGAACACGAGTAATGCATAAATCAGCGCCTTACCTGGGGGTTGACTCACCCTCTGCCCCGGCGTGTTCCCCCCTGTGATTCAGGCAGCTTTGACATTCACCTGCCTGCCATCATGGGCAGAGTAACAGACCAGTAGCTCTAACCTTTACTCAACCAGTGATTTAGCCTGCCTGTCTGCGCTGATAACGCACTCTATCAGAGTCGGCCCGGGAAGAGGAGATGAGGGTTGTTCTGTGGTGCTGCTTTGCTCAGGTGGGGCCTTTAGTCACTGCCACCAATCCTGTGTGTGTTAGCCAGCATCCTCCTTTTATCTCAACCTTGGTAGCCTCTATTCCATACACCCACTGAACCCTAACACTCATCTATTCGACGGCACAAAACCGTGGCGTGGAGCCTTGAAACTCACCTACATGAACTCGCACAATGGCAGCCTCCAGATCCATCTCGTCAGATGTCCTTTCACTGACTCTGTAGCTTAATTCTTAGGTGTCGGGGCAGTATTTTGATGAGACCACTTCTTGATTTGAAGAAGAAAACCCTTGAATATTCCAGACATATATTATACGTTACATTCATAGCCGCTATAACTCCAGCACCACTGGCACAATGATAGGCAGCATGACTAATTTCTTTAGGAAGACCTTGATGTACTCTGCAACTTGTTAGCAGCAATTACAGTGTCAGCTGAGCTTGTGATAATATCTTATGAAAAGATAATTAAGATGTCAGACATTATTAAAGTTCTTAGACAAGATGCATAATTTCTAAAATGCCAACAAATGTCACTTGGACATTCCTGTTATCAAAGAAAACACATTAAGTGAACCGGAGACGTCTTGTGTGGTCACAGCAGACTGTAAGGATTCTCAATTAACAGTCCAAACTTAGCATTAAATCTTCATCCATATTTGTTGTGTAAAACACCACACATAAATATTCATTCAACTGGTACGCCATCAATGATTCTCTTTGCTACTTTGCAAGTGAAACGCTCAAGCTCGTATTTGTCTGTGTTTTCTGTCAAACTTCCCGATGAAAAGGGACTTTTACAGAACAATCATCACCTATTATGATGTGAGGCTGAGAGTTGTGTACTCAGCACAAAAAAAAAGGTGTCCAGCTGAGTTTTTTTTTCTTTTTTTTCCCCAGATTATTTCCCACTGACAGATGCTCTCCGAATCTGCGCTGTGAGTGATTATGTTTGTCAGGACGGCGGTCTGTTTGCCGAGCACTGGAGAGTGAGATTGGGGAAGTGAGAATAGCCACCCAAGATAGACAGCTGCAGCGCTGTGTTGATTGCCACTTCCTCTTGTGTGATTTGAAATTGAGTTTTTTTAGGTTAAAAAAAAAAATAAGTCTCCGCCTACGGAGCTCTAGACTGAGCCCTTCATCTCCATGCCAAGGCGCTACAGCCGCTCTCACTCATCCTCTGACTGAAGGGCCATGATAGAACTGAAAGATTTTTTTTACACCAGCGTCCAGATGAAGAATGCAACACAATGCTTGTGTGTGTGCAATCAGACTCTGTTGCTCTTGCAATTGGAGTAACAAATTGTCTCCCTTGTAATCAGCCTCTCTTTGCCTGCTGTTCTCATCAAAATTCTTTGAATGTTCTGTTGCCATGGTACCTTGAAAAATCTGCAGCGGAGATTTTTTTTTTCCCTCCCTTCCTGAGATAGCAATTCTCATTTTTTCTGTCTGCTTACCTCACAGACAAAATCACTTTGGATCAATTTGGAATAAAATTAGCACACAATGTAAAAATAGATGTTTTGGAAAAAAAAAAAACCAAAAAACAGAGAAACTAAAATTAATAATGTTCTGTTGTGTAGATTTTGCTGGATTTCTTGCTGAATTAATTTTGTTTGAATGCAAACAGAAATATGTTGCTTGAAATTGCTCTCGGCAGGACTGTGGAAACTCCATCAGGGGCAGCGGTTGAAATCATGGTCACCTCAACCACAGCGTGCACAGAGATCTATATACACAACAAATATTACAGGTTTTAGATAGAAATGCTCAGTTGAACATTGTAATCTTTCTCTCAAAATACTTTCCTCAGTGGCGCAGGCAGGATCAGATATACGGTGTATTTCTGAATCCCTGAACACCTCGAGGATCCATCAAAAGTTTTGTGAATTAAATTTTAGACATACTAACTTCATTTGTTTTGAATATTGGTCTTTAACCTCTTAAGACCTGAGCTCTTGTTTGATATGCATTTTTTATTCTCTTTGATCTGATCAAAGAGTAAAGAGAATAAAACATTAAAAATAGAAAGAAAATAAAAATGTGTTTAAAAAATATATTTAAAAAAATTAAATAAAAATTCCATCCATCCATCCATTATCTATACAGCGCTTAATCCTCACTAGGTTCATGGGGGGGCTGGAGTCTCTCCCAGCTGGGTGAAGGCAGGGGACACCCACAGGGTGTCACATCACAGGGCTACACTTAGAGACAGACAACCAAGCACACTCACATTCACACCTACGGACAATTTAGAATCACCAATTAACCTCAACATGTGTTTGGACTTGTGGGAGGAAGCCGGAGAACCCGGAGAGAACCCACAGTGCACGGAGAGAACATGCAAACTCTACACAGAAAGATCCTGGGTGTCCTCACCAGGATGTGAACCAGCGACCTTCTAGCTGTGAGGCAACGGTGCTACCTACCGAGCCACCTTGCAGCCCTAAATAAAAATTAAAAATAAATCAATAAAAATAGATAAATAAATAACAATAACAAAATAGTAAAAAATAAAAACTAATTTAAAAATTTCCTACTGTGGTAATATAACCCAAAATGTGATGTCTACACATGTGGACGCCAGGTCTTAAGAGGCTGAAGCTGCAATATCCCATTTTTTCAATAGATTAAATGACTCTGTGTGAGGTAAAACTAAGAGAGAACTTTCAAGACCAGTGAGCATTTTACATTTTTTCAGCTTACTGTTTTGGTTTTATGGCTTACAGCTTTAATGTTGTGGTTTGCCGTCATCACATGTCAAAAAAACTTCAATAGCCCCAATGTAGAATATCTGCACAGCACCCAGCAGCTGGTCTGTGGACACAGCAGGGTATTTCCTGGGAGCGATTGTGGAGCAAAAAGAAGAGCGTAATTTGTCGGGTGGCCACAATGACTGCTGATATGTCAGCAGGATGTGTAAATAATCAACCGTTTGCTAAAAACACAGCACCTAATGGTGCATCAGTGTTGGGTTTCAGCTTGTTCTGCCTCCCCTAAGGGACAAAAAGGAAGAAAGAAAAGCAAAAACAACCTCACATCTTTAATGCTTTGTACCCTAAGCAGTTTCTGGCCATATTTCTATGCCCGTCACATTGTTATTCACTGTGGTCTCAGTTTTGACTGAAAATTGAGAACTTCTTTGATTATTTATTTTACAAAAATGCAAAAATTCTTGGCTCAATGTGTGCAACATTTTCCCTAGTGCCCATAGGTGATACCAATACTTAAAAAAGAAAGAGAGAGAGTCTTTTATGTACTATTTATTGTTTGCAGGATCTGTTTAATAGAAGAAAAATGTGAAATAAAGTGATTTAGATGAAATATCAGGATTTTAAATTTTATATTTGGATAATTTTCCCCATATAACACAATTTCACACGCGATTAGCTCAGGGACTGTGAAAAAAAGTTAGAAATCCAATGAATCTTTCTGTTTTTACAGTTTTTGGCTGCCATAAATAGTGTAATTTGGGCATTTTTTTTCCTTCTGATTTACAAATAAAAGTGCAGTGTTGACATTACTATGTAAAAAGAATGTACCAGTTGGTTGAACCATGAAGTTCACACATCAAGAATATACACCTAGTGCCAGACTAAAGTTACAGATGGATTATTCTGCCTGTATATTACAGGTAAAAGCTTGCCAATGGCAACACCTTCTCCTCCCCTTACTATATCTATGCTACCACTTCCAAAATCCCCTTCACTACAGAAAACAACTACACCCACCTCCAGGCTAGGAGACGATCGATGACAGTGTTCACCTCCCCCCTATGTTGAGGTGACACCATCACTGCATCCTTGGGTTAGGTCAGAGCATTCTACACAGCACTGGGTCTGCACTACAGAATGATCTGATGGTTATCCAAAGAAAGTACTAGTATTTTTTGTGAATCGAAGTGAAATGTGGATTTTGTGTTCTTCATTTTAGTATATAACTTTCAAAAGTTCTTGCTTGCTCTCAACAGTGCGTAAGAACTGACATGTATCTTTTTGTTCAAAGGGTAAAATAAAACATCTGTCACAACCTTGCATTCGCTCCTAAGCTGAAGATCAAAACAACCCAAGGAATAAAACCTTCCAACTGCTGCTGAAGAACAACAGACAAAGCTTTAATGTCAAAAACTCTTACTCTGAGCCTTCGCCGGAGTTATGTGGTAATTTGCAGTCGACCGTAAATATATTCAGCTCGTTCCAAAGTAGCCCTAATTGACCATACACAGGAAACACAGAAAATATTTGCAAGACTGCAGGCACACAGAGATTCATTAACTGTAAAACAACAGATATGATGGATGATTTCATGCCCTCGTGCAAAGTGAAACATAGTGCTCTTTGAAATACTGAATTACTGAGTGGAGCTGCTCCATTAAGAGAGATAGTGTCAAAAAATCATGTAGAAAACCCCTTTAAAGAGGCCAGACATCTAGTGCCGGCTTTTTTTCAACAATTTTTTTATTGTCATTGAGAAGGTGTCTCTTGGTCCAGGAGGAGATGATTTAAATTTCATTAGAAAAGAAAGAGAATGACCTTTTGGATCCTTCCTTTTTAAAAGTCCTAACCCAAGATGAATAAATGGGGGACCTGATTTTTAAACATTTCCTTTCGTTGTTTTAATATGCTGCTGTGAGTATTCAATGTCAGAATCACACTTTCTTAAAATACTGGCATCTAAACGGGCAGGTTTTTCCTATACGGCACATTATATACCACTGATGGGAGCTTCTGTCATATTTTTACCTTAAAGCGTTCTCATTTGTTCCTAAATAGCAGCAGGATCCTTTTAAAATTTTCAGCCGTAAAGACGAACCCAGAGGACCGATTGTGAGCGAGCCGTACCTCACACCTCCCCTATGTCCGTCTTTAAGATTTCCCATACAAGGACACGTTGAAGATTCCTTAAAGCTGCTACGTAGCCCTTGTTTTATTTACAGAAGAGCAGGCCAAGGCTGACATACAGTACATCTGAAACATTAAAGCATGAATGTACTTGCTAAGCGTAAGCGATGGGAGTGGAATAATGCATACAATTATTCAAACAGCAGCAAAACGAATCCCTGGTGTTTGTTCCATGCGTGCTCCATATACGTATATGTCATTTTAATTGTGACACTAAAGTGCACCATTTTTTTGCGACCCATTATTTATGCTAAGCTACAGCATTTGCAGTGCAGTCTACCATAATTATTCCATACACAGTCTTATAACATTTCATTGCAGCACGAGAAGAACATAGATTGTTTTAGTTTGGCATGATTTTCCTTTCATTCTACATGGATCTGAGGACAAAACTGAATATATATCTATATATGACAGAAGCCCCGAGAGCTCCACATACATACATACATACATACATAAATACATGTATTCCATCTGTCCTTCACACAGGCCGACCTCTGCTTTTACCTGTTTTTTTCATCATGCTAAAAAAGCACTCCTGATGAGCCAATTAAAGAGCCTTATCGTGGAAATCACATCTGTGGCGTTCCTGCATTTGATGGCGAGACGGAGGCTTTAGAGTACATTAACAGGAACTTTTGTGCTCCGTGAGCGAGAGTGCTAATGTACAGGGTGATTCAATGGTATAAACAAGACTGCTCTAATCTGTTCCAGAGCGCTCTGTGTACTGTAATGATGTTGCAGGCTGCTACTGCAGACAGCGTTTGATTGTTTCCGTCACTGCACTAATTTTAATCCCAATTCAAGTTTACACGTACACGCGAGACCGTTCGCGGACGCACTGAACTGATTGAGCACCACATTATAGGTCCTTTGGGCTCGGCCGGGGAGAAGAAATTGGGAATTTTACTGTCCTTAATGGAAATTGATTTCAACAATTTGTTAAAACAGTGGCAAGGGCAACTGTGTTGTGTCAAAAATGACTTTTTCAGATGGACACGAACAAAGGCTGTGTGCACTTGAACCTAAATTGAGCAACCTCAGTATGTAATATGTTCCAGGTCATTAAACACACCCTCTGAGGGTATTAGTGACTGGGTGGTAGTGATGTGTGATACCACTTATTTCCTTTCTGATCCATTGGAAGTAAATCCTGGGCTGGGAGCGCTGATACCAATACTTTTTATGTACGAAAGCTCACAAAACTACTCTGTTTCCTTTTTATTTCCCGGGTATCTTTAAGGTGTTGCTGGTCTTGGAGAATCATCTACAGATAATACAATTACTCAGGTCAAACAATTGATTGAGCCTCACTGCACTGTGAGCTACAGCTTTTTTAGCTTCTCACGACTGTCAATGAGATTAATCCACAAGTTCTGTAGGTTTGCTCTGTTGTACGGAGTGCTGTCGAATAAAAAAGAATACCAGTGAAATGCATGGAGAAATAAATAAACGCCACTTGAGAGTAAATTGTCAACACCGATGACACTTGATCAGTGAACATTGGCTGTTCAAAGCCCAGCATTTATTTGGTTTCTTTCTATTAGCGTAAACCGCTCAGATACATGTCATTGAAATGTACAGCATATTGGCAATAAACCAGCCACGAGAGCATCGTGGGCTTTGAAAATAAAAAATACAACTGAGAAATAGTTGACTGAATTGACGTAAGCTCAACCCGGAGGCGCAACTCTCACTCTGATCAACTGATCTCAAAAGTTGTAGCTGTGAACATTATATAAATGGCACAACAAAAAGCTATACGTTCCATAACTAGTGCTAAATGCATTCGGTTTCGCAGGTATATTTCTACATAGTAATTTGTATAAGACGGCATTCTGACATTTTGAGAATGCGGGGAACTCCCGCTGTTTGAACAGCGGCACACAAAGTGACAGACGTGAATCACTTTCCCACGGTGGGTGATAAACATCGGCGTAGCTACACACTCGCTCTCTCTGTACCTGGATGTTTCCTGCCACCGCCAAAGGCCTCGGTGATAGAAGTGCGTCTCGCCCTAGCAGCACCTTTCTTCCGTCAGGGGCTCACACATTTTCTAGAGCTGCGTTTGGAATATGGTTTTTGACACGTTGAGGGGGAAGCAGCTCACATCAGCCTGGATACTACATCCTGACAGTGGCATATTTACTCACTACCGTGTCCCCTGCTCGTGATATAATACACATTTAACCCAAATGACTGACTTCTGATACAAGAATCGATTCCTAGAAGAGAAGCGTTGGGATCGGAAGCACCGATATTTCAGTATCGATCCGTTCACCGCTAGTGGCTGGTGTTTGCTTGATGTGAGTGGCCCTCTAATGTTTAGAATTTTAGGGGAAGTGTCCTGATTAGAGCGGATGGATCACGCTGACCCTAATCTGCTATTATGCTTTCAAAGACTAGTGTGCAGTAATTTCATCACTTTGGTGAGCGAGGACCGTTTGGATGGACAATATCTCAATAACACACTAATCAATCACTTTTAGAGTGCATTACTGTGAGAGGGAAGCTTTGCCCCATGGAGTGCAGCCTGATATAAATAGCAGATTGGCTTCCTTCGTAGCTCTTTTTTCAATTTTCCATCAGTATTCGCTGCATGTGTTTTAGGCGCTCACCCACCTCATGATGAACACACATGCTTCATTCAGATCGGGCTCGGAGCAATCACGTAATGAAACTTGAATCTGCACCGCGTTCCGCAGCACAATGGTATTTTGGAGAAATTGGAGTCTGCTCAGAACTAGTTTGAGGGTGCATTTGAGTCTAAAACTGTGTGGTTTCAACCCTTTAAAAGATCACTTTGTTGTGAATATTTACCGAGTTATAGCTAAGTGGTTGGATTTTCACTGATATCGCCTCCTGAAAGAAGAAGCATCATTTGCAAGTGGATTTGTCTCCCAACACGAGTTTGTAATCATCTCAGTAATCCATCTAAAATGCCCTGTGGGTGCCCCACCCATTTTTAACTGCCCTTTAATTACAACAGGCTGCAGCTCTTGTACAAGCTGTTGTGCATCAGATAAACTGTGACACCTGTCATGTTGCAGTAGTGAAACAAAGCTGATGTGAAACCGAAAGGATGCATTTATTGCAAAACTGAGGGGGAAAAAAACCCACTCCTATGAGGATTTACTGTTCTTATAACGATCCTTCTAGGGACGCAAAGGTTGCCTGTAGTACTCGAGTAGATACAGCCTTGTTATTTATGGTACTTTTATTCCTTATCATCACCACATATTACAGTCCTACATTTGGGACCTGTTCCTTTCGGTGTATCTTAAATTTTCTCATGTGACGAGCTACTTTTTTTCTTTTTATGGTCAATTAATTCAGCTCGCAGCAGACGTTTAAATCAACTGTACTTTAAAGGTGAGTCTGTAATTTCCTCTTCTGAGTTCCTGCATATTTCAGGTCTCTAATATCCACCGGTTCACATCCAGTGCCAGTCTGTGCGCCGTATTGTGTGAAGCTCCTGCAAGCCAAATCAATCGGATTTGACAGGATTTGTCAAGTCCACCAGAATTCCTTTTCTTTGCCACATATCCTGTGGCCTCCAAGCAAGCGGGACAATACAGTCGGGGATGAATATGCAACAACAACAACAACAAAAAAAGGAGATTCAAAACATGTTGCGCATGTTATGACGGAGGGTGGGCTATCACTGGCTTTCTTTTGCAACTCTGAGAGGATTAACTGTTGTGTTTTTTTTTGTTTTTTTACTCGTGGGAGGATGCTCATGTTTCTATAGGCTGGATATCCCGTCTCTGTAAGATCTTGGCTGAGAGGAGTCCATGTCCCAAAGTAACACGAACAAGAGGTGCTATCTGAGGTAGACGTGGGTGGTCAAAGTATTTCTGCTGCCTTTTATTGAAGATGGAGAAGGATAAGAGGCATTCACTGGGATGCAAATCAGGAAGCACATCTTCCACCTATAGGGGGGGTGAATTGGATTTTTTTATTTTTTTTTAAGTGCAGCAATGACCCAACACCCCCTCCATCCTCTACTTCCATCCCTCCCCTCCCTTCCTGTCCACTGTTGCAGTATCTTGTTGTGCTGGACCATCCCGGAGTACTACAAACACCCCCCCTCCCTCCTCCTTTCTATATGAATTCAACCTTCATGTGTTTCAAAACCCTCTTTCTTCTCCTGCTCTATACCTCAAAGAAAAGATGCAACCCCTCAGTGTATTTTCTTTAAATGCAGCCCAAATGACATCACATTGCTGCAGTGCTGCACTGTCCATGAAAGGTGTCAGTCGTATCCTCTGATACCAAGAAAAAAAATAATAATTTGTCCACCGGCCACTTGGCTCTGCTCTGCTCCAGACATCATGGCGTGACAGCATGTTTTTCTTTTACACCGGGCGCGCATTACGCAGGTGGACGCCTGCATGAGGGAGCAGAGGCGCATATCCAGAGAAGGGTATTTTTTTTTCTCTCCTTTTTTCTTCTTCTTCTTCTTCTTCTTGTTGGTTGCCTGTTCTCCGGGACACAGCAAGATTCTCCTGCCACATCCCGGACGGAGAAAAATCGACCGCATTGCTTTGTTGGAGGAGCGCACAGACGGACAGAAGTAGGGGGGGAGAGAATAATAATCATAATAATAAAAAAAAAGCAGAAAGTCGCATGGGTAGAATTAAAGAAAGAAAGAAAGCCACGATATCAGTGCATGGGTGGGATTCCTTCATTGCGCTTCAGACGGAGGAAGTTAAAGGCTGCACTGATGGCACACGAACGGCAGGAGGACGGGGCTCGGTGACTGCGCCGTGGGGCTTTGATTAACAAGGAGAAAAAAAAAACCGGAGAGTTTTCGTGATTTTGACGCCAACCTTCAACCGTCTTATATCTATTTTTTTTTTGCCCCCTCCCCAGAAGGAGCGCAACCCCTTCAAACCGAGCCCCGGACTGCAGTTCTCCATCCTGACACCATCTGTACTGCAATTCATAACAGGCGTGAGATTTATTGGAAATTTAATCCACCGTATTCCTGCGTTACAACCCGGTGCGCAGAGGAGGAGGAGGAAGAGGAGGATGAGGTGGTGGTGGTAAGAGGGGAGGGGGGGGACTTGATACGACCACGTACTGACGCTTTAACCCATTTGGAGACGGCTCGGACGCATCACTCGGACCCTCCTGAAAGCTCCTCTATGGATTTTTTTTTTTTTTTGGAGGGGGGGATTTCAGCTTTACATTTTCTGCCTTTAAAGCCTCAATCGGATCGTACTGGGGATTTTTTTTTTTTAGGTGGGGTTTTTATTACATCCCGACGCAGGTAAGATACCCCACTGTGTCTTGTTAATGACACTTCAGCAGCAGATTGTCGCTCATCACGTCCACTTGGATTTTTTTTTCTCTTCCAGCACAATCCTGATCAGCGTAATAAGAAGGCTCTTTTTTTCCCCCTGTGTGTTTTTTTTTTACGCGTGAATTTGGAATAAATGAACTCTCGTCAGCATCTTGAGGTTCGTGGTGAATTTATCCAGAGAGACAAGTGTGTGGACAGCTAAATCATGTGCATTGGGATCAACCCTTCGGCATCTGCTTTATTAGTCCCACTTTTGGTAAGTCTCTTGGACTTGGAGTGAAATGCGAAATGGACTTTGGCAGCTGACAGTGTGGGTGCAAATGTCTGTATGAGCTAAACGGTGTCCAAATCTGTGTTGTGCAAACTAAATATAGAATAATAGGCCTGCATATCTATTTATCTATCTATCTACCCATCCATCTGTGTATCCATGTATCTACTTATCCATCTATCTATGCATAATCTGCAAGTCTTTCGCTCTAGTCCACTGGATAATATGACGCCTGTCTAGCTGAGATGTGTTCAGACTCCTTGAGATCTCCAGTCCTCACGTGGTGGACCAGTTATTGTCAGTATTAGTGCTGTTTTACAGTCTGTTACACTCCAGTCTGATGGGCCCAAAACAGCCCTGTCACACTGTACTGCTGTGCTGTGGCTCCTGACCGTACAATGAAGATGCTTGAACAGTGACACATGAGTTGAATTCCCACAGACAGAAGCGCATGTGGAAATGGCCCGGGCGTGTCTTGCATCAGCACGACGCAGAGACCAAGACTTTTTCATAAATTAGCAGCAGCAGCTGCTGTAATCCTGCCACCAGGGCAAACTGCACTGATTCCTCAGAGAGTGGACAGTTTTCACAGAAGAGCCCCGATGATGAGGGAGAGGAGGGGGGGAACTTGTTAGTAAGTTTAAAAAGACACACACAGAAAGATGATTATCTGGTTGTACGGTGAGGCCTCAGCAGGATGTGGGCTGCACAACACCTTTTTGTTTGGGCCAATCAGCTCAGAAGTTTTGGGATGAGATGCTACAGAAGCACTGATGCAGCATGATAATGATCTCATGGGCGCTGCTGTGAGTGAATGCTGGCGATTACGTTTCCAACTGGAATTTTTATTTATTTATTTTAGCCCCCCTCATCATTTTCCTCCATAAGCTCTGCCTCCTGAGTTTCAACTCAGCGTTTTGTGGTTGAGGTTGTGGCTGCACACCAGCTTCTCCTAATTTTGACACACGGTGGGCTGGAGAGGTCAGCGTCTGGCCCGCCGTAAATATCAGTTCATCACCCCAGAGGACATCAGCAACAACAGACAGGGGAAGTGAGGGTGCAGGATGCCTGCGCGGAGTCATGGAAAGGTTGTAAATCTGTTATGTTGAGGTGAGGTTAGATGTCAGTATCTTACAGTAAAGTCAAGCCTTCATATAGCTTTGCTTTATTTGCACAATACATACTGACATCTCTCCAGGGGGAAGATGTAGGCTCTGGCCAGCTGTGTGGCTCCATCAGGGCAGGCAGTGAGTGTGTTACTGCAGCTTGCGGTGCTGATGGAAAACACCGACGACCAGCTGCATCTACTGTATACACCCTCCTTTACCATCAGTGATGCATGCATGTTCCTACATGACAGCGTACCCCACCTCTTTACCGCTGCCTGCTAATGTCTACAGCAGTATGAAAAATGACAGTTGTCACAAGGTCTTGACAGTGTTTCGTATTCTGACAGATGTCTCACGGCAATAAAATCTCATACTGTATTCGTCATATGAAGCATACGTAGGATTGGACTGACAGAGCAGCAAGTTCAGGGGCTTTGACACACTGTAATTGTTAAGTGTTTTGAGTAAAGGTTTAACCCTGTGGTTTTGAGTGAATTTTGCAAATTGAAATTATGCTTCGGTTAAAACCGTGCATCAGGCAGGTTTTCACATAAGGGACTTGAAACGACTCCTAAAAACAGAGGTTAATGAGGTTTCTTCTTAGGAGGGTTGATACCCTTGAGCCTTATTGGATTTGTAATTTGAATTAGCAATGCGTGCAGCCAGGGTCCTTATGTATTTAGACGTCTTTATTTATTTATTAAATTTTTTTACTAGCAGTGTGTGTTGCCGCGAGTGGCGATGATCACGTCTTTGGGCTTGTCAGTGTGTTGCAGGATGTTACAGCAGAAGCTCAGAGCACTTGCTGTCATGTGTTTGCCTAATGAAATCAGACAGGATGGTCATTATCATTATCATGCATTATTGCCAACACTTCCATGTTCAGCAAATGCTAATGCGGGCAGGAAACGACTGCACAACAAATTCACGTCTCAGCAGGTAATGCATAAAAAGAAAGTTACGACGGCGTGTTTGCAGAGACGCGTTTTTTTTCTTCTTCTTCTTCTTTTCTCCCGCCTTCTTTTATGCGTGCCATGGGGTGAGATTGATGGGGTCTCTCTGCCTTGCCATTGTGTTGCATTGTGTTACAGCAGCTGCTCGTGGTGCCGGGTGTCATGTGTTAGCATTCTGAAATCTGGAACAGTGGAGGGTTATCAGCCACTGCAGGAATGAAAGAATAACAGGCAACACAAGCTATTGATCTGTATTGGGGAGTATAAAAGATTTTATAAAACAGTATATAGACTTGTTTCTTTTCCCCCCTCTTCATACAAGGTATATTAAAATAGACGTTTACAGTGAGTCATGTTCACAGCTCGACAGCTTCAGATTGTAGATATATCCTGCAGAGATTACTTTATTCAAGATACCCTAAGCTGTAAGTCTCAGAGGTAAATCAGCAGTATAATTAACCACTGTAGGCATGATTGGTAGTCCTTAATATACGCAATTATATACAGTGTTATAGTGCTAAACGATATTGTGTGGTTAGTTGAATGTGTGGTTGATTCCAGCTATGTGGAGAAAAAAAAAAGGATTTTCTTTTGACTTCGTGCAGTCAGTGGTCTTAAATTGTGAAGGATTTTTCTTTTTCGCTTTGAAAACTCAGGCTGCCTTTGCAGTCGTGCATTTTTTTGCAGATAAACAAGAAAGGATCTGAGGGTAGTATGATACCAACCATGACAGACTTAAAATAAATGGTGTCAGTGAACAGAAAACTCTAGCCTCTTGTTAATTTTGCAGAAATTTTGGACCCTGAACGGAGCCAAGAACCCAGTAAAGAAAGCAGAAAATAAGTGCCAATTAAGTTGTTATCAGTCGACAGAATGAGATAGATGTTTCTCCCAAGGCAAGGCAAGTTATTTAGTGCTTGAGATGCATGAAAAAAAGTTGAAGAAGTGGCGTAATTACAACTAGCCAAAAAGATCAAAGGAGTAGCCACCAAAGCACTGAAGCAATTAAACTGGAGCTTCTTTTGGAATTTATTTTTTAGGGTTAGCGAGTCAGAAAGCAACAAGAAGAAGAAAAAAAAAGACAGTGGTTCACTTAAAGCACTGAACGCAGGAGGAAACAGGTAAATAACATACACGCCTCAGGAGGCATGGAACACTCTCCACTTTTCAACTTTGCTGCATCATGAATTTCAGTAGGAACAAACATAGGAGCAATAAAATGTTACACTAAATGGCTACTGCAGTGATACTGTTAGTGGTAAATAGAGCTATTTATTACTTACGTGAGCTGATGCGGTTCATATAGATTGCTTCTTCTTACTCATCAGTAAACAGTGAATTATCTGGTAATGTGTTGAAGACACAAAATGTATTTTTCGTGCTGCAGCAAAGTAAACCCGTTCACAGTCCATAGATGTGCACCTGAGCTGGATGGGAAACATTATTTTGCCCTTTTGAAGATGAATGTGACTTTGTTAGCTCTGATTTCTGACCTGTCCAGAGTGTACTGTGCAGATAAGCTGCTGTCCCCTGCGACTGCACAGTGCAAGCAATGTTGGAAATGGATTTCATTATTTGCCATAAATGACTTGTTCTGTCGCTTGATCACTACAAATATGTTGGAGTCAATTAAATTTTAATAGATTCAGATGAAACCAACAGCATGTGACAATCAGACCAGTGGAAAAACCTCCAGAATGCCCCCAAAATCCCGTTTATAGATGCATAAACCAGAGTACATAGCCTTTTGCACTTGGTCATGTTTTTCTGTGTCTTGAGAACATTTGTATTCAGACTGGGTAACCTTTAGAAATAATGATTGCTGCATGGTTCCTTCTATCTTGGAGGCTTTTAGCCTCTCACATCTGAGCAGTATATCTGAATAAGGAAAACTGTCATACAGAGCATGTATGTGTGCCTGGAGTCCTCCTGCTAATAGCACGTCTAAGTTGCTGTCATTTGTTTCTGACGACTGATAAAAAAATAAATAAATAAAAAGACTAAAGGCTGACCTGCTCGCTGCTACACGATGACTGTCACATGTAAAATGGAGTATTAGGGTGTGACCAGAATGTGCAATGGACTCTGGTGTAGAGGGCCACTGAGGGAAACGGTGAAGAGTCATTTTGAGAGAGGCTAGCTGTCTGATGGAGGGATACAGATGCATATAAAAATCCATATGGAGGTTAGAGAGCTAATTCTTTCAGGAATACTGTGCAGGTTGTGGTGCGATGCTAAACTGAGCCCAGTGGTAAGCAGCGGTTATAAATCAAACATACCATATTCAGCCTGTCTACAGCAGCCAGAGTCCTGACACACACATATCCAACTGGGAAATGCATGTAGCCGGCTGCAGAGCACATGGCATTTAAACTGCAGAGGAGCATGACTTTTCATACCCATGAGAGCCACTGCATGGTACCAGCCAGTCGCCCGTCCTTCTCCTGACTCGGGCAGGAAAATTATTGGTGGCATCTGTCTCCCTAAAGAAACACTGTTGTGCAGTCATGCTGCCACTGTGTCAGCCTCAAACTGTTGCTCCCGACACTGCGTTGCAGAGCCTTTAAATTGACATTTAAATAAAGTGACATGATATCATTACATAAACAAGAAACAACGGATGCGTGCGGTATAACAGCAAACATCCAGATGTCTTAAATTGCTGCTTGTTGTCTTGTGCTGTTTACCTGAAGGTGACATTGATGTAGATCATGCTTTCAGTAGCTGCATCTGGTCAAATTGATCAATATCTGCTACTAGAACTGCATTTCCCTTTAGCTCTCTTGAGCAAGCCAATTAAGAGAGGTACATGCTCTCATATGGAGTTTGAAATGTGCACAAACACTATCTTCCCCACAGTCCCATTAAATAATGCATAAGGACAATATATTATTGTGCACTGCTTACTACCACAGGTCTTACTAGTCCTATTAAGACTTTCTCCTCTGAACCGAGAAGCATTGGACAAAATGTAGTGCATTTAATGCACTATTCAATCTCGACTGGGGCATTAGGAAAAAGATAATGCACCCATGAATTACTCCTACTGAATATGCCTCTGTGATGAGAGATCATTCCGTTCTTACTTATTGATTCGTTTGTCAGAAAGTCGTATGGTGTGCTCTTCATCAGACTGCACCAGCCTCACTGGAGATGTCTAACCCTGCTGCCTATTAAAAGTGGAAAGACTACAGGAGCATTAACTATTCTTGTGTGGTGAATGGTTAAGAGCCTCAACCTTCACATTCTGTTTTCTCTGTTTGGTTGAATGTGTGGCTTTAACAGAGACACATGCATAATCTAGCGCCCCAGTGCAGAAAAACAAGAAGTCTCTGAATGGTATCTTGTCACTGGCCATATTTGTATCTACTTGTCTCTTTAAAGTGTCTATACATGTTGTTTCCAGGACAGCTGTGGGCGCTGGATGTGCTTCACTTTATGCCCTTTGATGTCGTGCAACCGCAATAAGAAACGGTATAGATCTCGTTGTTTCTCTGTGTTTTGATTTTTCCACAAAGCCTGTCTATTTTAATACTTAATCAAAAGCCATGTTCAGTTCTGAGCATCTGTAGTTTTTGCTTTTAAAGCTGACAAACAAAAAAATAAATAAAAATTCAACTCATCTCGACTGAATCTCCCCGTGATCATAATGCATTTAGGCAGAATTTCACAGGACTGCCGCTGCACTGATATAAGTCCAACCAGACTATATCACCACAACATTACGCAACTAAAAAAAGACAAAAAAAAAAAGTAGAACCTCAAAGGAACATCAGCAGCAGAATATCCATGTATTTGGCCTGAATCCATGAAATAGGTTTTACTTTGGTGCAGTCTTTGGTGAATGTGTTATCTGATAATTATCCAACAACCACACAGGATTCACAAGTTGATGATTTAGTGCCGTGGGCTTTTTTTTTTTTGGAAACAATAACAACTTAGCAGGTTTATCTGACGGTGGGGTGCGCTGTATTTGTGTAAAACTACAGATTATTGCTGCTTAAATCTGTTAGCCCGTTGAAAGCTTTATAACCCTGAAATACTGAGCACATTCTGCACAGAATAGATTTAAGGTGCAGCTGGGCAGAAATGTGCTGCAAATAATTATTGATTAGTGTTTTCTGAGAGTAATGGATGTAGAATATACCCCCATATGTTCACTGTAGATGAAATGTTTGCGTTATAAACAATATTTGATTTTTTTTCTCTCCCCCAAATGGTTATGTGGAATTAAAAAAGAAAGTAAAAACTGCTAAAAGAAAAAAAAAGAGGTATTTAATGAAAAGCCTGTGCAGTGCGGTCTACTTATTTGGCTGCACTCGTCTTTAAGTAAGCAGTATAGCACCTTGATCAGCACATTATTACACATACATGAGCACAAGGACACCTAAGTGGGAAGGATTTCTTGCTGATGCAGAGCTTGAACTCTGGCTCAGGAAATCTATCCCTCCGATCAGCATCTATTGAATGTTTCTATCCGCGTTTCCAAATAGTTCACTGAAGTTCAGCTATTAATTACAAGAGCTGTTGCCGCTGTACCGTTTCCAACAGCGAGTTAATTTCAGCAGAATACGTAATTCTGGCAGTCCTTACGGGTTTTATTTCTTCAGACTGAATTTTTGTACCTCTGGAATGTTCCCAATCTGTCCCATGTGTCCGCAGGCTGACTGGCTGTTTCGTAGGCTGCGTAAAGCCCGCAGAGCATTAAATTTTCATGTGTTGCATGCATTCAGTGAGTGACCGTGCCAAGTGTAGCATAAATTAGCATAATGTAATTTTACATGGCATGCTGTAGCTATAGTTTTTTTTTCTTTTTTTTTTTTTATTGGGGTGAATGAATCAGTGCCCATTTTCCAGTCCAGCCGTCTATCTATCCATACTTAATTGCCAGTAGCACATGCTTAGTAAACTTCACAACCTTTCTGTAACTAATGCAGTCCAATGCAGCCCTCCAATTAGTCCAACCATGGCTAAATAAAAGCGCATAAATTTCTCTGTGTAATGAATTAGAGACTTCGCTGTCACCTTAACTCCCATCATTTTCCCAATTAATTGATTAGTTTGGCCCATAGAATCAAAAAGATGGTGAAAATTGACAATCAGTGTTTTCCAAAATCCAAGATGACCTCCTCAAGTGTCTCATTTTGGCCACAACTCAAAGAACTTGAATTTTCTGCCAAAGAGGAGCAATGAGATCAGAAAATATTCGAGTTTATGAAGCTGGAATCAGAGAATTTAGACTTTTTAGGCTCTAAAATATTAATTTATCAGAATAATCAGTGATTAATAGTTTACAACTGAACCTAATAGTCAAAGATCTATTATAGTATACATATTTTCTTCCTAATATTCTGTTTTTGTGGACAGACATAATTAGTTAACCCCAACCAGTTTTATTTTAAGAGTAAATGATGCAATGTGTGTGTCACTGCACGTTAATCTAATTGACGCTCTAAAATCCCACTGGCAAAAGTGTGTGCAAAACAGTCTTAAAATGTGAAATACAGCCCTTTTTTTTTCTTGTTGCTTTCCAAGTTATTTCTGAAGGTGTTTCACCACCGTACAAATCCTCTATTTTCTTGTGATCGTTGCATGAATCAAAACCAGTTTTGATCGACACCACACTCACAAATCAAACCTTTTTTTTGTTTGCTCTCTGACTTTTTGGAGTTTTCCTAATTCTGTCACTTTCCCGGTGTGAACAGTATAATTTGAAATTCAGGGTATGATTTTTTATTTGCTCCTTCTGTTCTGGTATAATTCTGCTATTTAATCATTTTATAGTGTCCGGTAATGTCCCCAAATCCCCCCAAAAAATGTGTGCACGAAAGTATGTTTCCACTCGTCCGTCTGTCCTTGGTGTCACTGTCTCTTTGTGTGTTTGCTTATTTTCCGGACTATTTAGTTAATCTGTACATATTAACACGGCCTGCTTTAGCCAGTGATGGGACAAGTCAAGGAGAAACTTGAGACTAGAAGATTGTTAAGTTGTGCTCAACGCCACCATGTGATGTGATTAAAACTGAGTCATTTTCCAGGCAATGAACAGTGACATTGTCGGCAAAAAAAAAAGACAGAGATGCATTCAAGTCAAGACATTTATGAGAACACTTCTATCATTTAGTGGGGCACTGATGATATCCACAAAAAAACCTTTCTTCATTTCTTCTGGAACAGAGCCTCATGTGAAGTGGATCAAGTGCACGCTATGTTTTGTGCAGCTGCTGCCAAGTCACAATGCAGCTTTAGCCAAATATAGCCTATAAAAAAAAACCTGTAATGCTACAATCGCTGTACTTTACTTGTGCTTAAAGCTCATGGAGGGTCTTACTGTAAGAGTACAATGCAACAAAAAGTGCTGCTTTACAATTCATTGCGAGTAAATTGCTATTCTGATCAGCATTTTCTGCAACATACACAGTATCCTATATTACAGTGAGTGAAGTGTGACTTTCCGTTGTGCCCTGCATGAATGGAAATCTGTTCAAGGGAATGAGTTGAATCTAGTTTCTCCAGCGCACCAGTTTACTCTCTGCAGGATGGTCGGCTGAAGGCTGAGATTATCAGGCCGCTGCCAAATGTCTTCATCTGGTCGGATGCTGTTGTCTTAATTATAGAGTGCTCTGGATATGCCTGTCTGCCAGATGCCATTAATGTAAATGCTAGTGTGCGGTTTGTGAATTTTTTACAAAGATTTTTTTTCCTATTAAATATGTGCGGGGGACCAGCCATACCGTGATGATATTCCACTCAGTATACTGCTATCTTAAAATTAGAAATCTCTCTCTGGAGTCCTACTAACCCACAGACTGCCAGTGGACTTTTAAGTGTCTTTTTTTTTTTTTCACTCGCTCTCTCCGAACTGCCCAATTTCTAAGGCGGCATGCTTTACATAGGACGAATCAGCTCAAGGATGGGTAGTTTGCATGCCATTTTCTCGATCTGTGCCGGGTCTGCACTCGGGGCAGGTGGATGACTTTGACTTGCATGAGATGTGAACTGGCAACACAAAAGCTATACCGACTCAAACTTGTCCGTCGGAAGAAAAACAGCGGTGGCACGGCAGTCTCAACCCTCAGCGTACCTGTCTGTCAAGATGCATTGAGACATGCCAGCCGAATTCGTGTCAGAGGAAACGGTGCCCAGGAGAAGGTCAGCTGTATATCATGTTCGTATGAGTGGCACCGAGATGTGAAGAAACATGAAAGCTTTATGGGTTGATACTGACATTAATAGTCGATGCTGCAAACTAGCAGCAAACAAAGCAGCCCGGCGATGTGAAGTGATAATCTCGTTAAAGAGCGATCATCCCCGAACAGGCTTGCATGCTTTTGGAGCCATCCATGCTTAGAGTTATTGATGATTGCCCTTTGACGGGCTTCAGCAAGATCGGTTCATTAGATAGGACTGACAAACTACTTTCTCCATCGAGAGACTTGATAAATGATGACTGGATGTAGTTGTTGTGGGCTGGGTGTCTATTGACTAAAGGGGCCTCATTATTGGTGGCCAAGATTAGTGCTGTAGGACATTCATAAAAGGTGTCAGCCCGCTCCTGGACGTTCGGATGGATGGATGGTTGAAGACTCCGGGCGCGTCCTGCAGATAACGTAGATCTCGGTGCTTGACCTCAGGTTTGTCAATCTGCACGGATGCACGCTTCACTACATTTCAAGGGAAAATATTGAACGGTTAGAGTCCAAAAGCTTTATTCTCTAGAGCGAGTGGGTTCACGTATGATGCTTACTGCATTTATCTGCTTAATTTAACACAGGCAGGTTGCTTTTTGATGCACTGTACTCACATTGTGTCCGTTACACGCAATAAGTTAAAGACTTCCAAGAGTTTTTGTGCTGCTGGGTTATGTTTGTTTTTGTAAATCCGTCTGAAGATGAATTGTGGCAACAAAATTGATAAAAAATCGGATAAAAACTGTCCACAACTTGAAGATATTCTGTTCAGGGCTGCAACTAATCATTTTTTAATTCAATTTCGAATCAATTAATCCACTTGTTTATCTTTTTTTTATTAAATGATAAGCTTGGTTTAGATCCTTATTGTCGCATAAGAGGATTATTTACTCAGAAAGGCAGCAAAATCATAGAAAAACAACAAATAAAAACACAATGCAACTTTAGGATATTTAGCTTAAAATGAAATATAACAAAGAAAAACTCTTGGAAGCAGAACCAAAACAAAAGAAAATTTGCAAATGTTTGGCAATCTTTCCTCAAAAAAATACACTTAGTAACTACCTAATTGGTAAATCGGTTTTCTAAATAGTTGTTTGTTGTTTTCAATTTTACGATTACGTGTCTGAACTCTAATGCTGTTTGCTTGCACACAAGAAAAAGAAATGCACCAAATTATCCCTATTAAGAAGCAGCAGCATGCTTGGCATATTTTCTTTAAAAAAGAAAAAAGAAAGAAAGAAAGGCTGCTTGTAAATAAAGTTATTTTTAAAAAAGACAAATTGTTAAATATTCTTAAAGTGTTCTGTGTTGGAACAGTGGAACTTTAAAAAAAAAAAAAAACAGGCTTAATTTGCGTATTCATATTGTTTATGCCACATCTTCATTTATTCAGTGAGTCCACCGTCACAGTTTCTTATTCCACATAATACCAGTCATAACAGACGCCGCATCAGAAAGTGGAGCTTTAAAGATTAAAGAACTGCCTCTCTGGTTTTCATAGCTTCAAAAAAAAAATCTCACTCACGTACACAAATCTTGACGAAAGTGTTGTCTGCGGAAATAAGAAGTTTCCTGTCAGCGTCTCCAATTATTAAACCTGAAGGAAACTTCGATTTGTCAGAATTTCCATGCCCGAGTTCTGAAGGGAAATTCAACAACAATTACTGACTCCTCTCGGCCACTGTAACCTTAGTTTCGCAGATAAAGCGTCCGCGTATGACACGGCTGCAAATCTAATTGGAAAAATGTCGCATTGCTAAGATGACAAACAGGTGAATGCAAAATGCCCTTTCCTCTTTTCTCACACTTTGTTTTGCCACATGATTGGGTGCTGCTTTGTGCTCGGTGCATGTCTCGGAGGAAATAAAGCCCCGGTTCAGGATGAAAAGGCGATAACGTCTGAGAAATCCTCTAACTGAAAGAGCGCATGGCATTAGCTCAGTAATGGCAGATGGATACCCCTTTGATCCACGGTTGGGGAGGAGAAGTCGATTGAGTGACTGTGATAAGACATTCAGCAGTTAAGCGCCTCTATTGTATCTTGACTCGGCTGTATTTAGACTACACAGGCATTTTAATAACACTATTATTTAAATAAGGGATTGAAATTGAATTACAGCGTACATATGTTCCTGCAAATGGGCTTTGAAGTTTAAATCACATGTGCTATCAGATACAAGAGGAGCATGTGTTCATCAGGATTATGGAGTGCGTTACATCCTTTCAGTGTCAAATTAAATCCTGAAATTTCAACAAAAAAAAGGAAAAAAAATCCTTATGAATATCTTTAGAGCCGCGAAAGTCTTTGAATTTTGACATGTCAGTAATTTTGAGATTAGACAGCTAAGCAAGCAAGACACTTGGCAGCTGGCTGTCACTTGAGTAGCTTTGGGGAAGGGACTTCATCACATTAGACAGTCAAATCCACTGTGCGTTTTACAGTCTTCAGTGATTTTCTCCTGTGATCATTACACGTAGAAAATTCAATTTGAAATCACATGTTCAAAGAAACTACTGAAATCAGAAATCAAATGTTAATCCGCTGAGGCTTTAACAAGTATAAGGAAACCGAATTCACCAGCAATGTTTAGTTTGGCCTTCTTTTTCATAGAGAGAGGGGGAAAAAAGAAAAAAAAAACCCATAAAGACATTTTGCCTCAACACTTTTTCAGCCCGCTGTAAAAACTACAAAAGCTCTTTTATTGGAATAACGTGGAATGAGACAGCTTTGTGTAGATTTCCTTCCCGAGACTCTCCGATCACTTTTGAGTCTGTTGACAATGGCATTAACTTCATTTCACTCGTGTGGCATTGTGGCTCTGGCTTTTTTTGGGGGGGGGGTTTTTCTTCCCTTTTGTAGCCCTGTTGATAAGACACGTCGGCGTTATTTGCTGTGTTGCCATGGCTGCAAGCATCCCTCAGAACTCTTAGGTGCTTGTGGCATCCTGGTGGCTCAGCTGGATAAAGTGTGTGCCATGTAATCATGAGATGCTGTGTTTGAATCCAGCAGGGACACTGTGCTACATATCGCTTCTTTTACTCTCCGTCCCATCTTTTCTCCGCCGTTATCTGACGAAAATATGGAAGGAAAGACATTTACAGCGAGCTGCTCTGATTCACCGTCCTGTGTTTTAATGTAATAGTGGATGTTTGGGCAGAAATCACTGGCTTTTTTTTCGGAGCAGGTTGTGCGTTGGCAAGTGGAGAAACCCTTAAATCAACTGTCCCTTTCGATTGGACACGCAATAAAGAGACTCGGAGATGTAAAACAAGCCTTATCCAAAACAGATGCACCCTTGTGTTTGACTTGAGGGGTAGTGTTTCTCTCAGCATGGCTCTAGTCTAATCGGTGGCCTAACATATGGCTGATGAGCCTTCAGCACATTCTGGTCCAAGCACAGTTAATAGACTCCAAATGACTTGGCCCTAGGTGAAATACTTTGTGTGACAGAGAAGGGCCTGTTACAGTGTACATCCCCTGATACACAGACAGTACACGGAGTAGTACTGCACTGATTGTGGCCACTGTGATACCCTGCAGTATGTCTGTATTAGAATCCTTTACAGCATTATGAGCACATAACTGTTGAATCTTTAACTAACAAAACAAACCCCCCAAAACCCCCCAAAGTACCTGTAATTAATCAAGGAGTAGGTCAAGATTTGCTCTGTGCTGTTCATAGAGGTAATTTGATGTTTAGTAAAGCTTGTTTCAACCTCATAATGTGACATTTAGAGCAAACGTCTTCTGAGACAGCGAGTAGAGATTAAAGGCTGTGAACAGATTTTAGCTGATGTTAGATTAAGGCTGAGCAACCCTGGAAAAATAACATTGTGTTGTAGGGCTGCAACAATTACATCCATTGTTGATTATTTTCTTGATTAATCAGACTATGAAGTAAGACAAATGGAAAAAAATGTCAGTCATTGGTTCCCAAAGCCCAAGATGATGTCCTCAGATGACTTATTTCATCCACAACCCAAAGATACTCAGTTTACTGTCACAGAGGAGTAAAGAATATCCAAATTTAAGAAGCTGGAATCAGAGAATTTTGCATTTTTTTCCCTTTAAAAGTTACTCAAAGCAATTAATTGACTGTCAAAATAGTTGTAGACCAATTTAACAGCTGTCAATTCATTCTAATGTGTTATTTTTTGCACTTTATATTGTGGATTTCATAAGTTGAGTTAGATGGCTTCACCAGACAAATTTCTAGGCACTTTATGTAAAGAGAGGATAACGCCAGAAGTAGCAGTTCAGTTTAACAGCCCCCAATTCTCCTCAGTAGGCTTGCACACAGTTTTTCGTGTTACTTGACAGGTAGGTTGTTCCAGACATTTCGCAGAGCCTGTCACAGTTCTGTGGATTTAGGTTGTCTCGGTGTCTGCTGCCTCTTCATGTAATCCCACACTGACTTCATGATGTTGAGATCAGGGCTGCGCGAGGCCCGTACCATCTGCTGCAGGACCCTTTGCTCGTCTTATTGCTGAATCTTTACGATTCTGGCTGCATGTTCGGTGTCCTGCATGAATTTGGGACCAATCAGACGCTTTAAATCCACAGAATATCTCCTGTCTTGTCATTATCCCAGAGCAGGTGTGTGTGGAATCGGTAAACTGCATAACCCCGGAGCAACGGCGGCCTCATATAGTTTATGTCTAATTTAAAGTTGCTGTAAATTGCCTTGGGAATGATACGAAGTTTTAGTTGGAGATGTGTTTTTCTATTTTGTTCATAAGTTAAGTCGGCTCACACATTATCACCTTCAGTTGCTTTCAGGAGCAAACAGAGGCTTTTCACATAATGTATGCTCTGTTCTGACTCACAGCCGCGCTATATGGAAAGGCGATGTTGATTTTTCTCTTTAGTATTTTGCATAGCATTTACATTTAATTTGGCTGGTAGCGTCATAATTTAGCATTGCATTTATTCATACAAACTGGTGTCTTGTTTCTGCTTGATTGAGTCTCTATAAAGCTTTCCATAATGCACAGCTACTTTCCCCCATTTACCTTACGCCATTACAATGCAGCTAAGAAGTGAAGTTCATTATGGCTCCAAAAGTCGACCCGACTATTATTCAAATATGTAATTATTTTCGCAGTAATGTGTTTGTCATAGGACGCTCCTGTTAATCGTGATGGATCAGATTACTGTAGAATCCTACATAGACAATTATGTTTGCTCTGCGCAACAGTGATCCTCAAAGGAACTGCGATCGTCTTTCATAAATGAGTTTTTAGGTAATGTGCTAATAACTAAAATGAAGCTGTAAAGTTGTCAGTGTAGCAGGTGATAAAGAGCCTCAGCGAGCGGTTTATATACATGGGAAGCTCAGCGTCGATGTGCCACAGAGATTTAGAAAGTACATGTAATGAGATACGTTTGCTGATAATAAGCTATTCTAACACCTGTGTCATTTTGGAGTTGCAAATGTGTTTCAGCGGATGCACACACATTTTGATCATCTCTTTATTGGGCATATAGGCATGGTCTGTATGAGCTACGTATGTAAAGTCTAATGCAATCCATCACAACAGCTCTGCTCTGAATAATGCTTTTATGGAAATGTTCAGTTTTTGTTTGTGTTGTCAATAAGGGAACAGTTGTGCTTTACATTTATTATTGAGGTCATAGTGGATGGTGGTGCACTGGATTGCATAACATTGGAAAGTGTTAATGGGGTGGACAAAATATTAGGAACTTTTTAAAAAGCCCAGTAAACCCCAAACAAGTATAGTCATCACAGTTTTTGACAACAAAGACTGAGTATGTAGAAGCTTCATAAAAGCAGAATTTACCTAACAAAGTGTCTTGTGATTATATTAAAAAAAACAAGACCAAAAAAATGTCTCTTTTTAGTGCACAACTCATTTACATAAGTGGTATTTACTGTGGCCTACTAATTGAATACTATTAGTTAGAAAAATGGGAAATTAGCTTGAAATCTTTACAAACTCGAGATCCTTCCAATTTGATTTGCACAATGTTCCTCTTTTTCAGTGGCAGCAAGCCTTATAACCGGTAAAGCACAATGAAAGACTTTTTTTTTGACTTTGAAGTAGCTAAATTAAAATGACAAAGGCACATGGGAAAGCCACATTAAGATGAATAACAATTAACAGTATGAGTCAGCTTCTAAATCTTTGGGGAGGAAAAAGCTTGCTTTGAATTAGAAAACATAAAAGAAATCACAGCCACAGCTGACTGAAATATCAAGATATCATAGCTACACCGGAGTTTAAGCCTTACCGAGCTGAGCCAGGAGCAAAAGACTATAGCTGACAAAGGCCTGATGTATAACTGCCTTGTAGAATAATAAGGATAGTAGAGAGCGGTGTTACTTTTATGTTGAATAAAGCAGGGATATATGTCCTTGCATGTTTTTGAAGTAGGTAATTAAACAGTTTCCATATGTTACAGTGAAAAATTCATGATTTTAAGTACTCATCCCTGGCTGTGTTCCCCGAGACGGAGGTTGTCTATGAATAATTAGCTCAGTTTGAGCTTACTCGTTAAGAAGCTTAGAAGTGCTATGAGCTAAAGTATAAGCCGGCTTAGTGAGGTAAGTCTTGTACACCAAGTATTGACCACATGTTCTTGTGGAGCACAGATATATTTTCAGAATCTTTAATAGGAGGTTTGCTGGAGCCTGATCACATATCGGATTAAGGTGTTTTTTGAAAACCATAAAGACGTTCTAGGTACCGGTGGAAATGTGAAAGCACATCAAGGGCTGAGCTGTCACCCACTGCTCCTGGGAAGACTCCAATTGCAGCATCCTGTAAATGCTTGAAATGATTTTGGTAGGAGTAGTGGTTGGGATTGACATTGTATCAGCTTGTTATGTGCAGGTTACATTGGCAACCGCGGCCAAATGAAGTCTTTATGATAGCGCTTCCTTTCGTTTGGATGGCGCCGCTTATGAGAAAGTAATAAGCTAGTGACCCCGTATGTCAGCCTGTCTAAGCTGTGATGGCAATGTCAGCAGGATAAGAAATGTATAATGGCCTTGTAGTCCCTGTTGCCTTTTAAAGACGTCCAGATTTTCCAAGCCATTACCTTTGAGAGATGAGCACCAGTAAAGAGTGAAATATCCTGTTTGAGTTGTGTGTTCCACACCAGCATTGACTCACTCAGAAGGGGACCTTGTTTTTGTCAGTAAATCAACATGGCCCGTGAGTCTTGTGGTTGCACACGAGGGGGAATCAGTGGCAGGTCCCATCCTTCAGGTTTGCCCTCCTACAAAAGACGATTTCCAATAGTTACCCAGACCGTCACGCACCTCCAAGGGCTTAGTTTCTGTCTATAAAAACACCATCTGCAGTAGTATGTCACATTTGGAATTTCTAGTGTGATTGCAAAGCTAATTTGTCCACAACAACCCATTAAACGGGACAAGAATAGTAAACCTTTCTATTTCCAGGAGATGGAGAATTAAGACTTTACCACCATTAGAGCAAATGGTGCATGTCACTACAGTGTACTTCATATAGCAACCGACTAAGTGCCAATAAATGTACCCTTTTGTAATTCAGCTGGAGATTTCTTCATCCACCATTTCCCCTTGAGGTCTTTTTTATTTTTTGGGGGGGGTAATACAATAAAGCTCCATCTGTCCGTCCATTTTGAAAGCAGTTCACACGGTGCAAAAAAAAAACTTTCGAGCCTTCGTTTAATGACGGGACTAGATGAGATTTGAAGGAAGCAGAGAGGGAGTGAGCTTCAGATACCAGACAGTTTATCAGAGAGGAGAATCTCTGGGTCATTTCTTGAGGACTGAACTCAAAGATGGAAGCGGGCCACTCACATTCATTTAATGCACTGGATTTATTAAAACATTTTAATGCGCAGTGTGTCTTCAACAGCACCAAAACATTATTCAACAAGAGTACTCTGGTGTTCTTTTTGGCTGCGATGCAGTATCCTCTTTGCTAGATTTTAAGAAAGCGCTTGAGTTTTGTTCGATAATGGATGTTCATGCTTTCTGTTTGTTGGGGAGACATAGAAATGGCCCCAAGTAAATGAGTCTGCAGCTGGTTAATGTATTTGTTCTACACGCACTGCTCACTGTATTCAATATTTAGATGTCAGCTAACATTGTTCTGCAGGCTTGACTGCTCTTAGATCACGCTTAGGCAAAAATAAAATGTCATGCTTTCAGCTCACTGTCTCACCCACCAATGAAGATGCATCTAAAGGAGGAATGACGCAGATGTTACTGTCTGCAGATTTCTTTCTTTTTTTTTTTCTTCCCCCTGCATGTATCTAAATTGGGAGCAGAGCCATGTAATATCAGTTTAGAGACATAGGCTACAGATATTCACTGAGGGAAAAAAAATCGGGTTTTGGACTGAACTTCACATCTCAGATACTAATTTGACAGCTGTTCCATTTCATAAATGTTATTAAAGTAGGATGACAGTAATGTGAAAAATCCTTTGTGTTGAGCTTTGACACTCTAAGAATCTACTGTGGTGTTAATCCACTGTATTCCTGCAGACACTTTGCCAGAGTAATACCCCCCAAACAATCAGGACATTGTCATTTATTTATCGAGGATGTTTTTGCCCATATTTTTTATAAACGTCTTACATGGATGTCATGCATATTCTTCAGGTGGAAACCAGTTTGACAAATGCTTTCAACAGATTGTTATAAAACAGGGATGTAGCTATATTGCTGGTTCCGACTACCTGATCACATTTCTCAAGGTTTCCTGTATCCAGTTGCGGCCCGAAACCACAATAAAGGATCAATTTAACGCGGCCGAAATTTAACTCTTAATCGTCTCGGTTAATTTAAACGCAACACATTCACGATTGCGGGGATGGAAGGAGACACATTTTCAAAGCCAGTGCTGCAGTCCGACGCTCTGGAACATGCAGCAGCCATTGGCATGTAGTCACACTGTTTCCATTATTAATCACATGGTTCTCAAGGACGACATCTGCGCAAATTAGTATGCAGAGAGCTCAAAGATCACTTACCAGCACTGACTTTGGAATTAAGTGTTAAAAACAGAATTCTAGCCTTTTTTTCCCCTCCTCTCTCTGTCTCTCTTCTTTTCCACTGCACAGAATGGCCATGGGGGATTTTGCTGAACATTTCAGGCTTTACAGTGTTTTGCGGTGAAATTCTCTGTGCATGACAGATAAAGATATTGCTGTAACGTTAATATTTCTACCTTCATCTTATCTTGTTGTCTGAAAAGGGCTCCGCGAAAAAGAAAGGAGACGCACTGAATTCCTCGGTGAACTCTTTCTTTGCATTATGTGATCAGTTCTATTATTACCGCTGCTAACGGAGCAAATACCTTCAAGAGTCTGGTTTTATTTCAAGTTTATGCTGATATGACAAAGGACAGCTGTGTTAATACATCCATCGGTCGCAGCGTTGAAACTAACAACAGGTGAATTGCTTTGATAAACTCGTTCCAATGCAGTGTTCCGCCGGGAAACCTTGGGTCTTGGAATTCGTATGGACATTGCTTCGACACGCACCACCCACATAAACACAACTGCAGATCCAGCACGCCTCCCGATGACTGTGCCACTCCCTGATGGCAGCAGCCTCCCTCAGCAGGACAATGCCGCCCGCCTCACTGCAGCTCAGGAACAGCCTCCAATTTTCCCAGATCCCCAATCTGATGGAGCATCCGTGTGATTTGATGGAACAAGCCAAATACATGGCGGCCTCCCACTGCAAAAAAACCACAGTACCCAAAGGATCCACTGCCAATGTTCTGGTGTCAGACACCACAGAACACCGCTAGAGGTCCCGTGTCCCTGTATGCTCCAATTACTGGGACCTACACGGTGTAACACAGGTGGTTTTAATGTTGTGGCTGATCAGAGTAAGAATTATGGAACTGGATTTGAAGATCTACTGTTACTTTATCAACTCCTCAAGCGATTTTTAAAAAGATTTCCACCTGAAAACACATCCCCAAGTACAATCAGTGACAACTCCATAACTGTCAGGCTAAAATTAACAACCTTGGTCTCAGTGGATAAGAGACACTTGGGAGAATTTTGAAACACACCGAGTCCCTCATCATGAGACCAGAGTGAGATTTGAAAAAACTCCAGACAGAGATTTTCTTTTTCTCTCTAGTGACAGAGACCTCCGGGGTGGGAAGGGTTAACTCATTTAATCTCATATGGAAGCAAAGTAATTAGTGTGGATAAAAAGGAAGGGGGGAAAAAAAAAAAGTGCTGGAATTTTAACTCGTACAATTGCATGACAACTGTGCAAACTCCATCTGCTAATGATGATCAGGAGCCAGTTGCACCAGCTGTTAGGAAGTTCAAACTTAGCTTAATTATAACCCAAGTGCTTATTATGTGGAGCTTTTACACATGAATTGAATTGGGTTTCATCACTTAGAGCATTTGTTAGATTGGCTCTCAATAATATTAAACCCAATAACTGTCCGTTGGGATGCTGCCTTCATACCTGAAAAACAAAAGTTAACTTGGTAAATGTTTCATAAGACTTGACAAGTACTACATTGCATTTCACAAAAAAAAAAAGTACACAGTAAGTCTAAAGTAATGTGTTAAGACGCTATGCCAGTAAAAAACTAAAAGACCAAATAATGTCAGTCAGCTTTGCTTAGTTACATATTTCCAACAAATTTTAAACTGCAAGAATTCTGCCACCTGAAAGAGTGAAATAAGTAAAACAAAGTTCTTTACAAATTGCTATAAATCAACTTATCATATAGATTAAAAAACAAAAGAACTCAGACTCCCTGTTGATTGCTCTTGACTGACTTACAAATTATTAAAGTCTAAGACTTTTCCTCAAGCTTCACTGGTGCAGCCCGATTTAGTGATTAACTACTAGACTTTTACCCCTCTGAGTCCTGGTGTCTTGGTGTTTTTTTTGTCACATTTTGTACTCATTGAGGATTCAACCATATTTTAAAAAACAGTACACCCTTAGCTGTAAGTGTAGAGAGCTCAGATGTATTTTGTGCAGTTTGACAAAGTTATATTGCCATAAATCATAAAAAAAAAGCAAGAAAAAAAGTTAATTTCTTTGATTAGTTATTTTACAAAACCTGGAATCAACATGTTCAACATATGTGCAAAAATATCCAGAAGTGTTGCTAATTATGGTGAAAACACTGGCTGACTACGTAGATTTTTAATTTGTTTGCATACTTGTCTCCTATCTGCCCTGTAAGAGCACAGTCTGCAGTTCAGCTAAGTTCATGGTTACACTGAGGAGTGCTGCGCTTATTGTTTTTTGTACCAACTCTGGCTGGATCAAATATTTTTGGTGAATCTTCGAATGAGACATGTAGAACAGAGTGATTCTGATGAAATGTCTTGTTTTTCATAGTAGATTTGGACTCTTTAAATGTATTTTTCTGACAGATAAACGGTGTAATTATGCCATTTTTGAAGATAACATGCCTATCAAACCTGCTGCTGGGCTTTAAGGTTCAGAGGGCTACACATAAACTTCTACTAAATTGATTTTGAAGTTTATTCGGAACAATTATATATTTTTTATAGGATGTCTTTTTTTTTTCCTCTTTCTGTACTGCTTTGCTCAAAACCCTTTTTCCTGGTAGCAGTCCATATTAAACCGGCAGTGGTCTTTATGCATTTGTGGTGCCTGTGGATTCACGGAACAGCTAATATGAGAGGTGCTCACTTATATTCAGATTAGAAAATGAAAAGCTTCTATCGCAGTAAAAAAAAAAAAAAAAAATCACTTTATAGAGGGCAAAGGTTCACAGATGAAGTTTCAGTGAAAATCCCTTATCAAAATACAGAGAGCTATTATGGTAAGTTATTAAATTATCTTGTGGATGACTCGAGTCTAACTAAAGGTCCTCTTTCATGTAGTGAACTGTGGTTGAAAGGCAAGGCCCTGTCAGTGCACACTTAGTGGCTGACATTCAGCTAATGAATCGTCGTGCTGTAATATATTCATCCCCCTGCTGTTCCTGAGAACAGGTTGGATTCGGATATGAAGGGATTCATCACTGCCGTCTACACACTTCCAGGGTTTCAGTGGCAGCGAGGGGAGAGTGCAGGTTCAATCGCTCAGAGGCATCAGGTTTAAAACTGTGGCGTTTTTCCATCAACAGCCGCCTATAGCCTCCTCTCTCAGTGAAAACAAGGAGTTAGTTGACCGGCAGGCAGAAAAGGGATTTGTTGAGCGCAAGGAAGTGAAAGTCTGCTATTCACTTTCCAGTGGAACTTCTCAGAAACCTAGTGTGGCACTTAGAGGTAGCAATGGACCCTGGAGGAATTGCCCAAGAACAACACCATCTAATGGTGAAAGCATCTTTCTCTCTGCCCAGAATTACTGTTACTCTGCCCTCAGAGAATGACAAGGGACTGGAGCAGCACTGTGACCTCTCACCCGTGAACAAAAGCACTCGGCGGCCACGGGACTTCTAGGATCTCACTGTGGGAATGGTATACTTTCCTTCTTTTTTTTTTTTTTTTGGCATTCACGAACATACATCGCGTTACGCATCATTCTGGAGATAATCTAATGAACACTGTGTGATAGCACAAGGAAACTACCATCTGTCACCTGACGAGTGTTTCGTGTTTCAAAGACTCATAAGGAAGAATGTGCAATGCAAATAGAGAAATCCCCAGTGCCAGCTCACTTAGGCTCCCACTCATCTACCGACTGAGGCGTCTTTGAACTTGAGATTCAGAATTGATTTTCTTTAAGTTGCTTTAATGGGCTGGTGCCTGCCACCCGATTACCGCCACCCCAATCTCGCGAGGGCTTTCCCCCCCTCCCAACATGCGCTCATTAAATTTGAATGCGAGTTGGGTGTGTTTCAATCCAATCACAGCTCCCCTCAGTCGCTGTGTTGTGACACTTTTCCCTCATCGTACTTCCCCCCCTCCGGTGGCGTTGGCTCGTGTCCTCGCTGTTTCCCACAGTCATGTAACCACAAAGCAATGTCACCCAATACTTATGATGTGATTTTGGAGATAAAGTAATGTTCGGGCGACTTGATCCCAAGAGGCGGATGGTTTCGTTAGGGCTTCTAGTGCAAGGCGCTTAACCTGGCCAGTTAATCACCCATGCTAATGGTGTCTGCTGCGAGTCCATATGCTGTCCGTAAGCAGCCAACAAAGAACAGCTTTCATCTAAACCACAGATTAATGTGTGCTGTATAATCGCAGTATGTGTGTTGTCAGTTCAGGTGTTTTCCTGTGAGCTGATGAGAAGATATCCAAAAAAAAAATTAGACACGGATCAGTTACTCTGTCAGCTTCTAAAGTAAACAAGCTAAGCTCTGTTATATTCTTTTAATCTTTCTGTATTAGGTTGTGGAATAGTTTGGGATTTTATGTTTTCTTAAGATGATGGATTA